>NW_018243097.1:169165-171468 GCF_001263595.1 Phalaenopsis equestris
ATGGAAGCTATACATTTATTGAGAGGTTTGATGGAGAAGATCAAAGATAACAAGAAGGATCTACATTTGATTTTTATTGATTTAGAAAAAGCTTACGATAAGGTTCCAAGAGATGTCCTTTGGAGCGTAGGTGTTGATAGGACTTATATTCAAGTCATTAAAGATATGTATACTAGAGTTGTTACTAGGGTTGTTCCTAGTTCGAACTGAAGGAGGACTGACCAAATATTTTCCTATTTCTGTTGGATTATATCAGGGATCGGCTTTAAGCCCGTATCTTTTTGCTTTAGTTACGGATGGTCTTACTGGACATTTATAGGAGGATGTACATTAGGAGGATGTACGATGTACATTGTGTATGCTTTTTGCTGATGATATCCTTCTCGTGGATAAGACAAGGCATTTCAATTAATCAATCAAAACAATTAGTCTAATTAGCCAATTAATTCAAGAAATTAGTAGATTAATTTGCATTAAAATTGATATAATGAATACTATTTGAAAATTGAAATGCCTTGTCATCTTTTTGAGGTTTTCAATCGAATATGCATACCTGATAACGGTGTCAAACAAATCTTTTTTGAATTACTTATATGATGTTACATGAGTCTATGTTTCACAATACCCAAAAGCATACAAAAATTAAATCATTCAAAAAGTACTAGAAATGAATAATGCACCACTTGAAAAGTAATTGATATATGTGTTTTGCGGTCTAAGATGAACAAAATTTAACACAAATTTATTCATTAAATTAACTGAAAACCTACATTAGCATTATGATTGATTCTTAGCAAAAAAAAAGTTAAGTATCTTTAGTCTACGACAACAGAAAATACTAAAACCAAAAATAATCAAGCTTTGAATTGTTCCACAAAATGTTCAAGCACAGATGATAAAAGCTTAACAATACCTCCAATGAAACTCCACTGACAAAACCACTCGTTGTTGCAACGTATAGCATCTTGAGTGCCTTAAAAAGTAAAGACAAACAGGGGTTATAAAGAAGTTTGAACAACATTCAATTTTACAAAATAAAAGCACACATTAAAACCAACTTTACTTCAAAATTGTCCGTATTAATAAAAATTAAATTGTCACTGGTTATGTTTAAAAAAAATTTTAAGCTGTTGACCATTCATAATAATTTCTAAATACAGAACGCGTGTGTTGTGTGTGCACATGCTCACCCGCACGTGCAAAACTATGGTAACATCGACTTTTGAAGATCACTTTCAAATGTATAAAAACATATCTATAACAGTGTTTTGAAAATCATGGAAAATGCTAGTTTCTATTCTTTCTTTTTTTCCCTCAAAATAAAATCTTCAGGTCTTTTTTATTTCCCCTCAAAAACAAGCATTCCGGAATAAAAATGCTCGTAATCAGAACTAGGGAATCAAGCAACAATATATTGTAAAATTTTGGTTCAAGCTGAAAATGTTCTTATATATTCAAAGGCTTTTATTTGTATAGTTTTTATTATATGATGTTCAGAATTTAACATATTCAGAAACAGGAAAATTTTAAGTATTTGAAATTAATATCCTCAACAATGGTGATTTCTTAAGCCTTAACCAAGAACGTGTTATCATTAACAGATTTTGTAGGAGGCATTCATCTAATAAAAGGTTGAATCAAAATAATCTACAAGGCATATTCATCACTTCAACATGTAATAATAAAAGGCATATTTGGAGTACAGGAGAAAATAAGGAATTCTAAGAGATTTGCCAAACTGTTCTTTTAGGAAATAATGTCTTCCTACTAATGTTACAATCACACCACATATTTACATACGAAGGCACCAAATTGAATCATATTTTGGGAAATGTGATATTGATGAAAACTTTGTATGCTCAAAGACAGATTATAAAGCAAAACAACAAGATAAAAATGTAAGCATAAATGTTGATCTTGACTTGATTGTTGGAAAGGTACATAGGAGATCGCTGGATTTAAAGATAATATTACCGCACAAATCTAATCAACATCATATATTTATACTCAATTTTATGCAAATGTTATTCATAATCACTATTAGTTTTTGTTTCTAATAGAAACTTTAAATCTTAAAGTGATCCCCAATTATTCATATATGACCAATTTAGCCCCAAAGTATTACATTTTTTCCAATTTCATCCCTAACTATATAAAATCGATTTAAATTGATCCCTCAAAGACCAAAGTAGGATTATTTATGTATAGTCAAGGGATTAAATTAGAGAATGTAATACTCTAAGGCTAAATTGGTCATGTTTGTATAGTTAGAAATTATTTTAAAATTCAATAAACATTTTATT
>NW_018243097.1:174552-177554 GCF_001263595.1 Phalaenopsis equestris
TCTTTGTTTGAAGATGTGAGACATCATATGGTGCATATGGATCTTTGTGCTATTCCAACGATTGAGGAGATTTATTCCACTCTCCTTGAGATTAACTGTAATAAGGCCCCGGGGCCTGATGGTTTTACTTCTGCTTTCTATATTACTTGTTGGAATATTGTTAAGGATCATGTTGTGGCGGCTATACAAAGTTTCCTTAAAGGGGAAATATTGGAAATTATTTTTCGGCTGCAACTATTGTCCTTATTCCTAAGAACAATCAGAAGAGCTCTTGGATCATTTTAGGCCTATTTCCCTCACCTCTGTGATTTCTAAGTTGATTAGTAAGATTTTGGTCAAACGTCTTCAACCTCGTCTTCATAAGTTAATCTCCTTGAATCAGTCTGCTTTTATTCAAGGGAGGAGGATTACTGATAATATTATGTTGGCTCAGGAACTTACTCTTGACCTTGATAAAAAGTGTAGAGGGGGCAACATGATTACTAAACTGGATATTCGGAAGGTCTATGATTCGGTTAGTTGGGATTTTATATTGAAGATTCTTCAAGCTCGTGGCTTCTCTCAAGAGTTCTGCAATATTATAAAATCCTTGCTTAATTGTAATAAGTATAGCATTCTCATCAATGGCAATTCTCGGGGTTTTTTCAGTGCGGGCCGTGGGATTAAGCAGGGAGATCCTTTATCCCACACTATTTTTATTTTAATTTTTTATTATCTCTCCCGTCTTTTTAACAATATTTTCAGGAGAAACTCCAAGCTGCATTATTCTCACAAATCTAGTATGTTGGTGTCTCACTTGGCCTATATTGATGATATGATCCTCTTTTCTAATGCAAGCAAGAATTCAGTGAAGATGATTCATAATGCCATGATTGATTTTCAACTTATCTTGGGCCTTTCATTCAGTGCTAGCAAAATATCTTTCTGGGGAAAACGATAAATCACTCTAATGCCTCTTGGATTGCTAACCATACGGGTTTCTCCCCCTCTAATCTCCCAGTCAAATATCTGGGGGTTTTCATCCTCAAATGCAGGAAGAGACGTATTTAGTTTGACGAGATTGTGGAGAAGATTCGGAAAAAAATCATGGACTGGAAAAATAACTTCCTCTCTTTTGGGGATCGCATTACTTTGTTGAGAAGTATTCTTGGGTCTCTTCCTTTATATATACTTCAGGTTCTTCAACCCAAAAGGAATACTATCTTGTCTCTTGAAATAAGTTTCAATAAGTTCTTATGGGTTGGAAATCACTTTGATACCTTGGAAAGATGTTTGTAAACCCATAAGCGCCGGTGGTTTGGATTTCAAATCATTGAATCATTTGGCTGATATTAATATCTTCAAACAATGGTTTAATTTTAGAAAGAATGAGTCGTTATGGGCCAATTTTATGCATGGGAAGTACTGTCGTTTCTCTCACCCTGCTTTGACTAATTAGCGGTTGGGTAACTCCACGATGTGGAAGAGAATGCTGAAGGTTAGAGATTGGGCGAGGGATTTCATTTATTGGGAGGTAACCTCTCCTTTTAGCAAGATTGTTGGACTCCTGCTTTGTTGAACATGAGGGATTTGCGGTTTCCTAATCTCAAAGTCTCCGATGTTTGGGTAGATGGTCATTGGAACCTTCTTATTCTTCCTAGCATATTGGGTTTGGAGGGAGCTAATTTTATTTCTACGATACCTTTTGATCCTCTCTTGCATGACACTCCTCATTTGAAATTGTCTATGGCGAATTCTATTACTAAATCCTTATATGCTACTCGCCACAACTTTCAAAACACCTCTTGGGGAGAAAGGGTATGGAGTTGGGCCTTAACCCCGTCTATGTCCTTCTTAGCCTGACGCATATTTCACTCGATTATTCCTTCTGATGACATTCTTAAGATGAAAGGTTTGAGAATTATGAAAATGGACGATCCCGACCTAGATCCTCTAGGAAGGGTAATTTGTCTTTTTATGTTTAATATCTTATTTGGAATATGAGGGATATTGCGGATCCTCAATCCCTTGGTAGACTTAAACTTTTGTCTAGGATTCATAAGGTGGATATACTTGCTATTTTGGAACCTTTGGTCGCCTCCCCGGATGATCGTATTTTGGGTAAATTCAAAAACCTCAATTTTTTTGCTAATTCTTCTAACAAAATGTGGTTGTTTTGGAGAAAACATGTTACAGTTGACATCATCACGGATGAGGGACATTTTGTTTATACCAATTTCAATGTGGACGTGTTTTCTGGCTTTCTTACCTTTGTTTATGCTGCGACTTCTAATGTTGCAAGAGCTGATTTCTGGCACAAGCTTGTTGTTATGGGCACTTCTACCAATCAAAATTGGATGGTTGGTGGTCATTTTCAACATGGTGATGCATGAGCCTGAGAAGCTTGGTGGCAGAAGATTTGATTCCACTTTAACTAATAATTTTAATGAGTCTATGGCTCTTGCTAGTATCTCGGATTTGGGGTTTATTGGCTCTAAATTTACCTGGAAGAGGGGCAAGCTCTTTGAAAGACTTGATAGATGCCTTGCTAATCAGCAGTGGAACACCTCTTATGATTTTTCTCAAGTGCAGCACCCACTTTTGCGGATTCCCCTCTTGAGACTAAGGCTAGAGCTATTTTATCTGCTACTCTTTTGGCTTATTCTCTTAGTTGGAAATAGATCATTTTTTAATGTGATAATCGCTCCTTGATTGATATTTTTACTAAGGTCCCTCTTTGTTACTCCTCTTTGGGGGTTGCTCAAATGCAGATGATTGGGTTAATGCTTTTTCTTCTAGAGAAGTATGTGATGTTGAGCCTTTTACTTTTAGATTGGAGGGTTTGGAGGTTCCCTCTGATGAATCATTTTTGGGAGGCCCAGGGCTCCCTTTTTAATGATGATTTTGTTTGTTGGAGGTGGGGGTATTTGCGGGTTACGGGCTGAGAGTTTACTCTGGGGGGTTTTTGCTTTTTCTTCCGGGTTGTCTTATACTTCCTGCTTCATCTCTAGCAAGGAGGCCCA
>NW_018243097.1:177886-181832 GCF_001263595.1 Phalaenopsis equestris
TCTCAAGCTTTGGACTTTTGGGGAGAGTTGTTTTCGATCTCTTTGGATTGCGGCATGCCAGTTCTTTGGTCTGCTCGTGGATTGCTTTTGGATAATCATTGCTAACCGGAGATTTTTCTGTACATCTCTTTTGGGCTTACCTGTAATTTTGGAAGTTTCTTTTTGTGTGAGTTGTATTGTGGGGAGAGGAACCCCTAGGGGTGTGTGGGTGTGTCGTATGTTCAGCCAATCTATTTCTCAATGTCACCATCTACACCCTCATCTAAGACCAAAGAAGCAAAGTGTTCAACGAGAGTCAGTGATTCCCCCTCCTCCTGATCTGCTCCAAGTTATTGATCCAAGTTACTCCAAGTTATTGACACTATTAATCATCAGAAGGATACTCCTGAAGATGTTACTATTTTCGCGGGTAATATGTCAATCATTCAGCCTCCACATAATGCTCATGATGTAGGTTCCCCGCTTATAGAACCTCTTTTCATGAGGGCATGAGAGATAATTCATACTTCATCTGCCCAAGAACCTATCGTTGATGTAATGGGTGGCAATATTTCTACTACGTTTCTACCGCCTCATCAGATCAAGCAAGTTGTTACTGTTAGTCAGACACATTGGGCTTATGATTTGCAACAGCCTACACATGTTTGACAATCTTTGAATCAATGCATTGATCAGATGAGCCAATCTTCGGATGAGGAATGACAGAATTATACATCCATGAAGAAAAAGAAAAATACAGGCCTACTACCAAACTTGATGAACGATACATTGGTTGTTTCGGGTAATGACAGAAAACTTAACAATTTGTTAATTGGGTCCCGCCCTATAACCAGAGATAGAGGCAAAGCTAAATTGGATTATTCGCAAGCTAACAAAATCAGTGAGTGTTGGCAGACTTTTGGCGAACAATTTCTATGTCTATATTTTAATCTTAGTTTTTTGGGTATACATGTATTTCTTAGCTGTGTGTTGTTTGTAGGGTGGTTATGGTGCCAATTTAGGCCCTTTCATCTGACATATTTGTACCTTACCTCTTATCAATATATTCGTCTTTTATGTGTGTGTGTGTGGGTGCGCGCGCGTTTGTGTGTGGGTGTGTGTGAGAGTATATAAATTATGTTGAATTAAACACTCAAGGTGTAAAACTTAAGATTTTGACAGAAACAGATGAAGCTTTAAATGTGTGAGCAGAAAGGAGATTTGACCAGCACAAACTTCGACAAGGAAAAGTTTATTTTTATATTATAAATTTATTTAATGAATTTAAATAGGATTTCATAAAGTAAACTAATGTAAATTTAATACTTCATTAACGTAAATTTAATAGCTAATTAAAATGATAACTAATTCAAATTTTATAATATGAATACACATGCTTAGACTTCCAATTTTAGAGAAGTCGACATCAAGGAAGATCAAATAATAAATTAATCATCATCGAGGTGAATACTTATGTTTTTATACTATGATAATATTTTATTTCTTCTCGACCAAATATATTTACTATTAGTGTTATAGCACTGCATACTCATGATCTATGATTTTATTGAATTTTACTTATATTAGAATGACTTGTGTGCTCAGCTTTGATTAAATTATCATTAAATCTTGGATAAGAATGGTTATTATGTAAATGAGAGTGAAATATTTATTATTAAAAATGTATAAATTTATTGTATGCTTATATGTGCATGTTTGGCTATTATGGAGTCACATTTTGATGGTACTAGCGATGAAATACTAAGATACATATGAACGTATATGAAAATGGATATTGATAATGCAATGCCTTAAGTGATAAAATTTTTAGACGGTGCTCTTGTGACGGTTGTTTAAATATAAAATAATATTGAAATGCTAATGACATAGTAAGATTCATTTAATTACATCTAAAATTTCTATAGTGACTTATTAAAAGCTAAACTGACATGTATTGTTTTCTCTTTTCTTGTATATGTATATATATATATATATATAACCCAAGGGTTGATTTTATTGAAATAGAGAAGATACATAAAGATTATATGAGAGGGCCCAATAGAGGCACCCTACCCATACAATACCAAGTACAATAATACCCTAACAAGAAGATACAAATAGACTCAAGAAATTTAAAACATGCAGAAAACAAGTAGCTAGGGACGAATCACTTTAGTTCTGCCTCTTCCTCTAGTTTCAAGAGCAAAGCAAGATAACAAGTTTTGAAGTGTCGTGTCATTGTCAGGAGTAACCAAAATATCATTCATTAAGTTTTGAAGTTAGAGTGTGCCCCCAACCTTCTTCTTCCACTGAGAAGTATAAACCCGTCATTCTTCTTCTGAAGACTGACTCGTAAGATTCTCGGTCTGATTAGATATTAGACCCGCAGTAGAAGGAAAGGAAGTCATTGCCACAACAATAGATTCCAGTATATGTGAAGTGTAAAT
Organism: Phalaenopsis equestris; assembly: GCF_001263595.1. Classification (NCBI taxonomy): domain Eukaryota; kingdom Viridiplantae; phylum Streptophyta; class Magnoliopsida; order Asparagales; family Orchidaceae; genus Phalaenopsis; species Phalaenopsis equestris. The sequence goes on from NW_018243097.1 coordinate 180,313, forward strand.
TGTCACCTCTGCACCTATTGCTTACTAAATAGGAACTGCGGGGCTATACTAATTTTCGGTCCGAACATTATCCCTTATAGTATAGCCAAGAGAAGGGTTCCCAGGGACAGACACCAACTCGTGTCTTGTGGTGATTCCCTCCTCAGGTTGGCTATCATCAGGTTTGTTGGGAGCGTGTTCAGTCACGTGAGGTGCACTAACAGCATGTTCCTGTTTTTTACTATTGATTCTCAACTGTGAGTGCAATCTGAAACTTTTCTTTTGCAGATGTCCAAACGTCTTGCAGTGTTTGCAGTAGTAAGGTTTTTGCTTTATAATGATTTTTTATCAATAACCATTGTGAGCAGAGGTTTTTGCTTTATAATGATTTTTTATCAATAATCATTGTGAGCAGAGCAAAGTCAGACTTCTTCAACGTCTGGTAGTGCAATATCTCTTTCAACCAAAATCCTTGTAGTAGAGGGTCTTAAGAACTGAATAATAGGTATGTCTATCTACAAAGGTTTTCCAAGGATAATGCCAATTGCCTATAAGATAGGAAGGTCAAAGAATTGAAGCTTGAGTTCAGGTAATGAGAACCAGATATGTGCAATTGGGGGTTCTTAATTGGGATCAAAAACAGGGGTCCATTTGAGCAATTTCATATGATTGCCCTAGATTGTGATGAATTTCTTTGACGATTGTGATGAATTTCTTTGAGAAAATTCTTGTGTAATTTTCTTCTATGCTCAATTGTATCATAACATGTCTTCTGTCCAAAAGACTCACTAGCCAAGCCCCAACTAATTTGAAATATTCAAATATTCAAAAACTTCCCTGATAATCTCCATATTAGGGCGACCAAATTGGAACTTTCCAACTAGTGCAAATTTGTATTTTCCTGCACGAGTAGAAATTTCAACGTCAGAGAAGAACATTGCTAGTTTGTCCACCTTTTTCTCTACTTTCTGATGAGATTGCAATCTCTATGTCTTACAACAAAATCATGGTACATCTGCGGGAATATCAGACTATCTGCGAGCTGGAAAGGGGAGCTGTGTTTGTGAACCATTATAGCAACGGAGGGTTTGACAGGGTAATCACCGGTGAGGGTGGCGGCGTAGGAAAGGCTTGAGGGCCTTAAATAGGAAAGCCTTGAGGCCATTAACGTGCTTCAAATAAGCACTGCAGGAGTAACAGCTGGCGCAGCTTGTCGATTGTCGTCAATGAACGGCGCGAGCAGTCGAGCAGGTTTAAGCAAAACTGGTGGAACAGTCGAGCGGCTTTAACGACAAGCAGCTCAAAGCAGGCGACGAAACCTGCAAGGCGAAGTGTCGCAAACGCGAGCACAGTTGACGACGCGATCTGCTCCGCAGACGACGCAGACTCAAGGCAGACTGCGAGGTCCTCCGCCAGCCAGAGGACAAAAGGATCAATACGAGCGAGAAAAGACAGACGCTAGGATTCACCATGAGCGGAAACCCTAACAGAGCGAAAACGAAGACCCATCGCGTGATATATATATATATATATAGATATAT
>NW_018243097.1:186003-227323 GCF_001263595.1 Phalaenopsis equestris
AACAGGGGTCCATTTGAGCAATTTCATATGATTGCCCTCGATTGTGATGAATTTCTTTGAGAAAATTCTTGTGTAATTTTCTTCTATGCTCAATTGTATCATAACATGTCTTCTGTCGAAAAGACTCACTAGCCAAGCCCCAACTAATTTGAAATATTCAAAAACTTCCCTGATAATCTCCATATTAGGGCGACCAAATTGGAACTTTCCAACTAGTGTAAATTTGTATTTTCCTGCACGAGTAGAAATTTCAACGTCAGAGAAGAATATTGCTAGTTTGTCCATCTTTTTCTCTACTTTCTGATGAGATTGCAATCTCTATGTCCTACAACAGAATCATGGTACATCTGCGGTAATATCAGAATATCTGCGAGCTGAAAAGGGGAGCTGTGTTTGTGAACCATTATAGCAACTGAGGGTTTGGCGGGGTAATCACCGGTGAGGGTGGCGGCGTAGGAAAGCCTTGAGGCCATTAACGTGCTTCAAATAAGCACTGCAGGAGTAACAGCTGGCGCAGCTTGTCGACTGTCGCCAATGAACGGCGCGAGCAGTCGAGCAGGTTTAAGCAAAACTAGTGGTCGATCGGCTTTAACGACAAGCAGCTCAAAGCAGGCGACGAAACCTGCAAGGCGAAGTGTCGCAAACGCGAGCACAGTTGACGACGCGATCTGCTCCGCAGACGACGCAGACTCAAGGCAGACTGCGAGGTCCTCCGCCAGCCAGAGGACAAAAGGATCAATACGAGCGAGAAAAGACAGACGCTAGGATTCACCATGAGCGGAAACCCTAACAGAGCGAAAACGAAGACCCATCGCGTGATATATATATATAGATATATATATATATATATATAGATATATAGATATATATATATATTGGGGGGGAAAGAGCATCGAAGGCTCCCTACGTGTTAAAATTAAGAAATAGGTACAAAAGTTGGAGGGGAGGAGGATCCCCGTCTAAAACAGCCAAAAAATACTTTAAACCACCTCTAGAGGTTCCTCCTCCCACATTACAACTCACGCGAAATGAAAACTCCAAATCCAAACTGAAAACTCCAAACTTATAAGTATACCCAAGGAAAAATAGCAAAACTCAAAATTAGTATACCTGTGCCCGTGTAGTAGAATAACAGGAAAATAAACAAAAGAGAATCCAAGAAAAAAAAGAGGCAGCAGGAAACTCCTAATCCACTGGAAACACTCCAGCAAACATCATTGCAAACTGAGATGTTGATCGACTGAGCAGAGCAGCCAAACAACACGACTAGCGTAAATCAAGAGATCAGGAGAGCCAGAGGAAAGGGGTGTAATCCGAAACCTGTCAGCAAAATAAAGAAGCCATAAGAGGGAGGGTGCAAAACCAAACCACAATAAAGATACGAGAGCACCCAGCCATAGAGCCGAGCAGCAAGTAGTTTCTAAAATCTAACATAAGGCAAATACAGGTTAATCCCCAGTAAGGAGACATCTGAGGGGAGCAGGGGGAGATGAACCTACAGAGCATGCATCCCCTGCTTGCCTGGCTAACTAATCGGCAGGGGAGTTGCCCTCTCTATGGATGAAACTCCAACTCACTTTCATATGTCTTTCAGAAATTAAAGCAGAAATACTTTTAAGAATGCATAAAATATCCTAGAGATGAAGAGAGATACCCAACAGTATATTATAGAGCATTTTCGAATCAATTTCCACATCAATCGTATGAAAATTGAAAGCAATTGCCACCGTTAATGCAATAAAAAACCCCCAGCATTCACCCCAGCATTCTGTGGCTAAGGGATTGTCAGTAGCAATAGGAGAAGCAAAATAGCACATACACTTACCATCAGAATTTCTAAAAATGCCCCCAACCGCAGCAGATAAATGGTTCTAACTGTCATCCACATTCACCTTAACCCATTCGAAAGGAGGAGGAGCCCACCTAATTAAATGGGAGGGTTTGAAGTTCGAAACATCATTGGTACAGACCCTAAGAGCCTTGGTGTAATAAGCCAACACATAAGAAGCTGTCATAGAAGCTGTAGGAGGGGGGGAATTATATTTGAAGCTGTTTCTCGCGGTCCAAATAAACCGAAGGACTAGCAAAGGAAGGGAAAACCATCCCCCTTATCATCAAAAGCTTTCCATTGCCACAAATAAATACTTAGGATGACTCTATGGATCCAGGGGATACCAAAGTGTAAGCCCAATATATTCCAAACAATATATTCCAAACATTCAATTCCAAACATTCAAAGAAAAAACACATTCAAAAAATATGTGTCTCGAATCTTCCTCCGAGACTTTGCACATAGGACATCTTGAAGCCAATTTAAGGCCTTTCAACTTTAAAATGTCATCAAGAGGCAGTAAAGAAGAGAAGAAACACCAAAGGAAAAAAAAGATAGAGGGAGTTAAAGGTTTGTGTCAAATCCATTTTCCCCAAAACCAATCCCGGTGAGAGTATAAAGTGCCATAGATTAACTTGCAGACCGTTTGAAAAGTGGTCCTCTTCCACACGAGGAGATCCCTGCGAGAAGGGGTAATAGGTATAGTATTTATATGCCTAGCATTTTGCTCACCCACAATAGAACACAGTTTGGTGAAATCTCATCTATCTTGAGAAAAGAAATCAGAAACAAGTAAATTATTAATATGGGGCGGATGAGAATATTCAGAGAAAGAAGACAATCTCAAATTATCATTCTAGAAAGAGATGTTACCGTCACCAATGTCCCAAAACATGAAATCACTAGCTATAGACCTAGCATTAACAACAGCTTTCCAGATCCGAGAATCACCAACCTTCCGCAAAACCTGGGAAGGGTGAGAAAAATCACAGTATTTCTGATGCATAAAAGTGGCCCATAGAGATGAGCCCATTCTAAATTTAAACCGGAGTTTGCAAAAGCTTATTTCTACCGTATGTTTCAAGGCTTTAAAACCAAAACCGCCAGCATTTTTAGGCTTACGCAACCTTTGCCAAGATCCCCAAATCTTCTTAGCACCATTCCTCACCCAAAGGAATTTATTGAAAAGCCTCTCCATGACATTAATAGCACTTTTCTTCGGATTAAACAACTGCAAAGCATATAGAGGAATACTATAAAGCACACTAGATAGCAATGTTGTCCTGCCCCAGTAGAAAGAAAAACATTTATCCAATCGTTAATTTTACGCTTGATTTTATCAATAATATCATCCATATGAATCTGTTTCCTCTTTTCCCTCAAATTAACCCCAAGGTATTTAAGAGGGAGAGAGACACAGTGATAACCTGTATAAGAAACCCCCCAATGAATAAGTTGTTTAACATGTTTGCCAAAATACATCTGGCATTTATCACAATTAAAAACTAGTACAGAACAATTCTGGAAATCATTTAAGAGCCTCATTAATTATTTTAAGGCAAGTTTAGAGGCATTAGCAAAAATAATAACATCATTCACGTACGTAAGCAAGGTCAGAAACCACCATTTTGGCCTTACGAGAAAACTGTGTATGAATTCTTATGGTTTCTTCATTGCTTGCAGGGGTATTAAACATGGGGACCCTCTCTCCCCTATTATTTTCATTTTAGTCTTTGATTATTTGTCTAGAATGCTCAATCATTTTCAATTCTTATGGTTTTCTCACTGCTTGCAGGGGCATTAAACAAGGGGACCCTGTCCCCTATTATTTTCATTTTAGTCTTTCATTATTTGTCTAGAATGCTCAATCATTTTCAACTGATTCACCCTCATATATATATATATATATATATATATATATATATATAAAGTTGACTATGTCCCCTCTCCTAAAAAACGCGCATGAGTGATGTTTTGCAACTCCAAAACTGTCGATCATATAACCTATCACTAAAAGATACGCATAGCCATTCAAGTACCTCTGTAAGAGCAATATAAAATTTTCTCACTGTATTAGACATCAAATTATTAAAAGATGTGAACGCTTTAGATTTAAGTTATAAACACACGGCATGGTACAGTTGACTTTTCACTCTCTTCCCAAAGTCCTTCCTGAAGCCTGTATCTGCTGCATTCCTCGGGACAGCAAGCTCCCTAAAGAGTGGACTTCCTATTTTGGTAGGGATTCACCCTTCGAGCTTGCCTCTCCAGAGCATTCGATGGGAAAGGAAATCCCATCTTTCCCGAAAGTTTGGCTCGGTAGAATAACCCCTTTCTCCTCTTGACCCAAGAGCCCTATCAGGGCTTCTACTGTTATTTTTCTTCCTCCCTTTTGGCTATAAAAACCCTTTGGGGGAGAAGAATGATGGTTGTTGAAAAATTTCGGTGGGTTGTTGTTAAAAAGTGGTTGAAGTGGGTTGTTGTTGTTGGACCTCCTTCAGCCGGTTTGCCTTATGTGCTTGAGCCCCGTTGGAGCCTGGTAGGTCCCTTTCCTCCTCTTCTTCTCTGTTGCCATCAAGTTAAACCTATCTGTTTTTTTTTTTCATTTTGTTTTCACAAAAAAAAAAAAAATGAAATGAAATGGAAATGTTGCACAGGAATTCAGCATTCGTGCATTTGCTTTACATGGATTATTATCATGCTCGCTCTGGACTTCTTGCTTGTACGGAGACTTGGTTCATTTGTTTATGTGTAAAGACCATAAGAGATTGAATTGGAACATGAGAATTTTAGCTACGTTGTAGGTTTTGTTTGCCTTGATTGTTTTAAACTTCATGCTAAAAATCTGTTTTAAGTGAAGTCACATTATTCTTCGAGCATTCATATCCACAAAACTGAGCTCCAATTCATTTATATCTATACTACTTTAGCTAGTTGTGAAAGGCTACATGGATGACTTATTTGACATGCTATGAAGGATTTGGATGTTATCAATGTAAAGGTTTAAAAAAAAATATCTGAAAGTTCTCATGCTTTACTTTTTTAAGAAAAATCTGGAAACTTCCATGGTGTTATTTGCAAGAGTTTGAAAATTTTGGTGCTTTATTCATGAAAGTCTGAATGTTTTGAGGCCTTGCTGTTTTTCTCAGCCTCCTTGTTGTTTTGTTCCGCTCCCTTGTTGCTTTTGGGACGGATTCAAGTGCGTTTTTTTATTTAGGCTCGAGTATGTGCTGTTTGGAGCCTTTAAATACCGTCTTCTGGGCTTTTAAATGCAGATTTTGTGCATGAATATGTGATGTTTGGGAGGTATTAAGCGCTATTTTTTGGACTGCAAGTTCACTGTTTTGGAGTGGGTTTAAGTGTTGTTTTGGGCTGTATATCCACTGTTTCGGAGGGGTTTAAATGCTACCTTCTGGGCTGATTTGTTTATTTTTTTTTAGGAGATCAAAATGTTGATTTGGAAAGGTTTAAGTGTTGTTTTGGCTCAATTTTCTCGCTGATTTTGGGAGGCGCATGGGTGTTGTTCTGGCCTAGTTTTCTTGCTCATTTTGGGGGCATATAAGTGATGTTTTTGTCATATAGGTTCATTGATTTTTGGAAACATATAAGTGTTTCTTTGCCACGTGCACTTGTTGATTGTTGGAGAAAAATAAATGTTGTTTTTGGAAGATGTTTGCATGCCGTTTTGGTTTGATTTCTTTCTTTTTCTTTTCTTTTCCTAGCTCAATGATTCAGTATATGTGTTTATATTCAAATATAAGTACGCATAGCGTAGTGATATATGAATCATCAAGTAGGGTTATAAGTTGGATGATTTGGGGCTTAAGGGCGGTGATGGAAAAGTCATTTAGATATGTGTGAAGTTTTGCGCAATCCTGACTCGAGGATTACAGGAGAGTTAAGGATTTGCATTACTGTCTTCTAACATTTAGTAAAGAATTACCACTTGTTCACATAGACTACTAGTAGCTCTAGCTCAACAATGTGACTGGCTCATGAATTGTCTGATGCATGCAACATATAATATAACATATTTTTCTAACAAAACTTATATTTTGCATGTTAAATAAAAAAACTTAAGTATATGACAAATCAAAACTTGTTTGTGTGCTAAAACAAAATAATTGAATGCATAATAAAAAAACTCTTTTGGAAGTTCAAGGGACGGTCAAATAAATCGGGCCGAGAGTTACTCTTCTGTGTTTGCCAGACTGGTAGCCCTTTATCCTGTCTTGAATCTCACATACATGGTGCTAAATCTTTTGTTAGGGCCCCTCCGGGTACTCATTCTGAGCTTACCCCGAACATGAATTCTTATGGCTCACTTTGATTCTTCATATATGTGTCACTTGATTCTTTACTTAAACATATGCTTAATTCTTTGCAATATTAACATGTATTATCTGTAATACAAGCCCCCTTTTGCAGCAGCGGCAGGAATCCCAGATACGCACGTTTATTTTATTTTACTGTACTTTACTGCGTCTTTATTGTTCCTTTTACTTATGCATTATTTATTTATAATACCTGCAAAGCCCCTAAGGTAGAGAACACTAGGACACCGATTTATGAGATACCCTAAGGCAGGCCATTGACCCAACAATAACACATGTTCACACATAGACTCTAAACTTGAAGCAGCTACAATAAAGAGCTCAGAGCAATCCTTTTAGAGGACAAGAGAAGGAAGCAAACAGACGAACAACAACCTCGTACGACGATCAAGACTCGACAAAGAAACAGATCTACTTCAACAAAACCTTACTTGGAATTAAATAACGTAATCCATAAGACTACGGGGTAGTTCACCTAGCACGACGTAAATCCTCACTCTATCTTTTAGGCATACATAATTATGTTTTGCATTATAAGCCTTAACTCTTTTATGATTCTGAGATTGTTGTTCGGTACGAGATAAATCCTCTTATTTTTCTAGGTTATTTGTACGATCAGATATCATGTGAATGTAAGTCTAAGTTCTAAAATAAATTGTAGGATTCAAACATTATAATTTCTCTTTCAGAACATAAAACCAAACAATAGGATAGTCCGAGAAGTCGTTGAGGTCTGCCTCAAAATTTATGACATCCCCTACCTTTTCATTCCATTAGATTATGAAAATAAGTGTTCCACAATTAGTCATTCCCATTTGGCTTTCCTACAAGCAATCATAGAAACCTAAATGTTGAATTCTTGAAGACGAAACTCCTTTTCTTAATCGAGAGTTTTCTTAAGTGACTTTGGTTGCCTATGATGTAATTAACTATAGGGGCTTGCATGTATAGAGAATTAGTAACACAGTTAAAATAAACTCTATCTAATCTTTATATTAGATAAATTATAGATAATTAGTAACACAGTTAAAATAAACCCTATCTAATCTTTATATTAGATAAAGGAATTGTCGGCCACATAAAAAAGATTTCGCAGACTAAACAAATATCATAAATACTTTAGTTTATAAAAATAATCAAGCCCGTTGTCAAGTGATATGTTTAACTTTCAAGGTGATGTATTATTTGTAATATTTGTTCGGTTACTTAAACTATTAAATATATGAGATCCATCTGATCTCATTTTTCAAAATTAAGATACTATTTTTCAAAAATAATATCATATACTATTAAATTTAAATTATTTTTAAAACAACTGACAAATTCCAATTTGATGACCGACAACGACTTTAAATAAGAATGAGAAGTTTTTTTAGCAATTTCAAAAAGATGTTATGGAGAAAGTTGAGGACTAAGTTCCAATTCAGTTCAACAGTACATCCACCGACAGATGATTAGGGTGAGCCACAGCATTGGAAATCTTCTCAGATGCATTGTGAGAAAAAAAATTTGATAGTAGGATCCAAGTCCTTCTAGAGAAGAAGAAAAAACCTCTCCTAGCCAACAAGATTGACATGTGACTCGCTTTTTCCCCGCAAATTCAAGAATCTCATGATCGTGACTTCTAAGGTTCAGCAATCTGCAGTTTCAACAATCGCGAGAGCGCAATCGTTCGAGAAGTTTTACCCTTTTCTTTTTTATTCTCCTCAAGTTTTTATCATTTTCTTTCATTTATGGCTTTCCTATTTTTTACTTTATAATTACGTATTTTCCATCAAAATACTTTTATATATATTGTATTAGGGTTTTGGATTTTCAGTTTTATCGTTCGATGAATTTGAGACAATTTTCACAGATTTCTACCCTTTGAAATAATCCCTTTTGAAGTAATTTATGTTTTTCAAAGTGTTGTACCATCTTCCTTTTACAAGTGTATTTGTATCTTAGTTTAGAACAAATGGTCGAACCTTCTTGCTGACTATATCTCACCGTTTTCACCATCCAAATATCTGATTTAAGCTAGGATCGCTGCCGACAATATTGAACCTACAATCCGAGAGAGAATTATCCCTGCAATCCCTTCTGAATACCGTCAACCATAAACATTAGCCTTCCCTCACTATTCCACAATTATCTCTTCACGAAATCCGCATCCTCGCTATTCCACAATTATCTCTTCACGAAATCCGCATCCTAAATACCTTCTAGGAGCACAAAAACAATATCAATAACTTTTGTGGATGAAGTCATACTAGCATAATACTTCATAATATGATGAAATGCGCAGTGAAAGGAGGAATAAATTTCACCAAGATAATTTTTCTAAGAATCGCTATGGCTCCACAAATCCATGAATAATAGGGAAACACCTATGTTTGCATCAAAATAAATGAACGGATAACCCAAATTATGAAGCCACATAACATGTAAAATGAATATCCAGAATGTAGTGACAATAGTCCACATGGAAATATCAGGTAAACAATCTAAACCAACTCAAATTCAGATAAGATGAGGAGAGAAGGAACTGAAACCACTATATTATCCAAATATTTACCTTGTCAATTGCAGGAGAAGCGTAAATACTACCACCAAATAAAATCATGGAAATACAAAGTTGTCTTCTATAATCAAGAGCATACAAATGGTGGTCATGCGATCCACACCTGTAGATTGTAAACACAGGGATTTATCGGGCAATAGACATACACACCATTAGACTTTTACAAATAAGTATTACTTTCCACAAAAATAATGACGAGGCGCATTTAAACAATTCAAATAATTGTGTAAAGCCTAAGAAGCAAAGATTAGAAATAAAATGTTGTGATAACCCTTTCTGAGGCCGAAAAAGCTGGAGCAAACAAAATAGACAGCAGAAAAGGAAGAAAGGTACTAGAGATCAATGCTAGTTGTAATGGAAACGTCCTGCACCAATTTGCCATCTTTGTTTCAAAAGGGACAAGCAAAAAGTCTATAACAAATATCACAAAACAAACATCAAAGCAATATGGAACCAAAATAATAGATATAGTTACAACCATTCAGTAAAATTTGGAAAGCTCGCAGTTCAACGTTTTGGACATCTTCACGCAACTAGCAGAGAGTGGCAAATACCAATAGACTTTGAAGCTTTTCTCAAATATATAAGTACAGCCGCCTACAGCTCCCTCCATTCACATCTACCCAATTACTAGTTCCTTCTAAATTATGCTCCCATATACCCCTTCCTATGCATTTTGCTTTCGAGCTTGACTCATGTTTGAAGTTCACCATTCATGCTATGATTTTTAAATAAATCCACTATACTTGCAGTATATGTAATTCCACAAAATAGAAATTTAGACCCTAATGATAAATGGAGCTTCATAAGAATAACTTATTTGCATCCTAGCTGGAGGAAAAGAAGATAGTTACCATATCAAACCTCTATCTTCATCCACAACAGGCTGCATCTTGACCTTTCAAAACATCAAATATATGAGTTATTTAGAGAAATACAAAAAGACGTATAATCCGCAAATAGATAACTTAATCAGTAAAAGAAATTATCTAATAATTAATGAAAAATAAAATGCAATTAAAAAAAGAGAAATGATACAAAACAATGCAGAAAATATCAGTGTCATTTTCTAAAGTGGTCAGAACTATTCAAGAATTACTATGGAGCATATAACAATTTGGCACTCAGCAAAAATAAATTGACAGTAAAGTCGGGCAATAAGAAGACATGGAACTCATCTTGCAAATTTAAAACATCGAATAAAATGATTGCCACAAATTAACAAATCAATAGTAATAATTCGTCCAAATTCCTTTTCCGTCCACCCAAATCAAGAGAGCATGCAATTTGGTCTTATCACAAATAGTTCCTCATTCAAACAGCTTGAAATTAGTATTACATTAAAAGCTAAACGCAATAAATGCATTCAAGCATCATGTGCAGCATACATTCGTAAAAAGATCTAAAAGTCAGTGTGAATATCAGCTTAAACAAAATGATAAATACAGCCCACATTTCTTTGCACACAACTAGATAGGCATCATTTAACAAAATAAAAAAAAAAGTCCTAAGAATTCCTAAACAAGAAGAGCTAGAATTAAATTGGCTCGTAAAACGATTCTCCAAAATTCAATAAAGCTATCAGCATCTTGAACAAACTTCTAGGGCCACACAATGACATTGAGGTATAAAGCACCAACAGTTCTGTCTAAAGCAACATGTGGTGCCGACACATGCCAAATATGAACCCATGTGACCAAGTGACATACCTAAACGTGTCATTAAATCATGTAGGGTGTCCAAACTTTAAGGAAAAAACAAGAATATTTGCACCAAAAATAAAAAATTTAAAATTAACAGAAAAACATTAAAAATTAAACATTAACCCTAAATTCAATACTTCTGATGATTAATTTGGTTAACTCATGACTCCTTCCACTTTATGTGATTAGTTCAAACACGAGCACCTCTTGGAGCGCTGCACTCGCCCGCCATCTCTTCTTCGAGCAATGGCCAACACAGCACCACCCAGCCTCTTCTAGCTTCTGTATGCTGTCATGTATACTTTTTATCTAGAAATTATTGTCAAGTGTCATTTCTATATATATGTCATATTTTTTTATTATAATTTTTTGCTTTAAAATAAAGGATAAAGATGATGATTGTCACAGCCTGGCCAGAAAGTTTGAAATTTTTAAAGCGGTAACAAGCGATCGAATAATGATTAGATTCCAACTATTATCTATGAATTCTTATAAATTTAAATCCATCTATCTCAAAAATTTATCTAAATCCAACAATAATGAAAAAGCCATAAAATTCTAAAATCAAAACAAAAATAAAAAAGCAAATCGTAATCTGGTGCTACCCTATCTATGGTATATATTTAATCTTCTTTCACTCAATTAAACATGACTTATTTAAGTAAAAAAATAATAAGCTATCTAAAAAAATCCAATGAAATCATTATACTCCTAAATCATAGTAACTCAATAAAAAAATATAATACGTATGATGGTCCTTCCTAACAAGTTATTAAAAATATGTGATAATCTAAACAAATTAATAGCTAATGACACCTAAAATTTCATAATGCATAAGCTTTTGGAATATTAATTCCAACTATACATTTAAAGACCTAAATTTTTAACTTCTAATGAACTTTATATATCTTAAATTATACATTCATCTCACGAGCAACATAAAAATATAACATAACTCACCATGGGTTGATATGTACCTTATCCAATCATCATGGAATATAACAAGTATACTATTATTTGAGATGAAAAGGCACAGACTTATCCCTAAGCGATACATTCCTCGTTAACATTGAAGGGGTTAGTCTAAATTTCTCTATTATCTGAGATGGCAGGAAAATAATATGTGGAGATATATTAGTGTGCTTAACTGATAACATAAATGGGTGAACTCCTATTTTCAAATATACATAAAATATTTTCATTTGCATTTGTCATAATATGCATTACATTTTTATGAAGTCCTATGTCTACCAATACTTAAATGTCATCATGTAAGAGTCCATATATCATCTAATGTGAAACAAGTGTCTTCTAAAGGTTTAAACTACTGTATAAGCAATTATAAAATAAAACTAACATTTTATCTCTTCTAACAATACGACGAATAACAGAGAACCAATCAACAAAAAATATAATATTGACGAAGGTTAATCAAAACATGGTTGTTAAATAAAGAAAAATGAGAAGCAAGACACATTAATCTAACTTAGAAACATAATTACCCATCAAGAGTTATTACATTAATCTAACTTAGAAACATAATTACCCATCAAGAGTTATTATAAGGTCTTTGATCTTAATATTTATTTGAGTTTCATACTAACTTCTCTAAAACTTGACACTGTGCACAAAATCCCATATCACGTAGTTAAAGGAAGTATTCAGTTACTGCAATAAACAGAGGACATTCCAAACAAATTGATTCCCAATAGATTCAAAGGAACTGACATAATAAGGTGAAAATAGGGTTTTGAGTTCAGCAATATACCAGATGGGCCATAAATTATCGTCATAAAACACATTTCAAACATGAATTGGGAAACCCGTATCAATTAGCTTGAGCTTTATGTCATTGCTTAATACTCGGATTTTTCACTGAATTGTGACACACATTTTGTTTCTTACTCTTCCATGAGATAAAATTACCCCCAACAAGAATAAAATGTCCAGTAATGGATCTCCGATCAATCTTGAAACTTGCTCAATCTACATCAGAGAACCATTCAATATTTTTATGCCCATGGTTCTGATATAGAATCCATTTTCTAGGAGCTCCTTTGAGGTAACATAGTATACGTTCAGAGCTAACAAATGATGGACTGTGGGAGAAGCAATGAACTAACTTGTAGTTTGAATACGCAATGTCTAGATGAGTCACTGTGAGGTAGTTGAATTTTCGTACTAACATTCTATATTGTCTAGGATCATTAAAAGGTTCTCCATCATTAGTAATTTGTTGATTGGGGAGCATTAGAGTACTGCATGGTTTTACCCCTAATTTTCTCGTTTTTGTTAATAAATCCAGCACATACTTCTGTCGAGATACAAAGATACCCTCTTGCTCCTTGATACATCAATTCGAAAGAAGTACTTCAAAAAGCTCGGATCTTTAGTGTTGAATTAATTTTGATGAAATAAATTAAATAATAAGATTCTTTGCACATTGTTTCCAGTAACAATAATGTCATCAACATACACTACTAACAGAATGATCCTAAAAATTTATTACTTGTAGAATACATTGAGATCACCTTTACTCTTCCGCATACCAAACTCTTCTACTGCTTGACTAAATTTTTGAAATCATGATCGAGGCTTTGCTTCAATTCATACAGTGACTTCCGAAGACAACATACTTTCCCAAACACCCTAAGAAACAAACACAATAGGTTGCTCCAACGAATATCCTTCTCTAAAAGATCATCATGCAAAAAAAGGCATACTTCACATCAAATTGGTGCAGGAGGCAATTATTCATTGTAGCCAAGAACAAGAAGAGAATAATCGAAGTCAACTTAGCTGCAGAAGACAACGTGTCCACATGGTCAATCCCAAATTCTTCTACTGCTTGACTAAATTTTTCAAATCATGCTAAATGGCTTTGCTTCAATTCATACAGTAACTTCCGAAGATGACATACTTTCCCAAACCCACCTAAGTCCATGTATACCCTCCTCTAAAAGATCACCATGCAGAAAGGCATACTTCACATCAAACTAGTGCAGGAGACTATTATTCATTGTAGCCAAGAACTAGAAGAGGTGAACCGAGGTCAACTTAGCTACCGAAGAGAATGTGTCTAAGCAGTCAATCCGCATAAATTTGAGCATAGCCCTTAGCAACAAACCGAGCTTTAAGACAAGCTGCAAATCCATCGGAGTGAAACTTAGCAGCAAACACCCATCTATAGCCAACAGTTTTCTTGCTAAGGGTAATTCAGCTAGTTCTCAAGCTCCATTTTCAGTTAAGGCATTCATTTCATCAAACATCGTTATCCAGCACTCAGAATGGGATAGGGCTTGCTGAAGAGATCTCGTGACCTCAACAAAGTCAAGGGAAACAATAAACGAGCAAAAAATGGACAATAACTAATCATATTTAACCCAAGAGGAAATAGGATAGGCATGTTGGCATTCACCTCTTCAAAGAGCAATAGATAACTCAAGGTCACAAGGAAAGAGATCCACTGAAGAAGATGATGCTCATGTCAGACTAGGATTAGGGGGACGAGATCCTCTTAAGTAAACATTGGTGATCGGTGGGTGGTCTAGGTTGAGGCACGAGTGGTGGAAGTGGAGTTGAACTAATGGTGTAATACATTAACAACTCATCAAAATATTGTGAAAATTTATGTTGTGATAAGTCACTAAAGAGTGGGGTTTGTTCATGAAAGGTGACATCAGTAGAGACCATGTACCACTTTAAGAAAGAAAATATATCGATACCTTTTTTTTCAAACGCAATTATCTTAAAAAGACACACCATAATGAATTAGGGTCCAGTTTAGAAACTTGTGGACGAGTGTCACGAATAAAATAAGTACACTCAAATATAGTGGTTCTATGGGGAAGAGAGCTAGTTGGAAATAAAACTTTGTAGGGTATTTGTTTTTGTAAAATAACAGAGGCATCTGATTGATAAAAAAATATGCAGCAGAAACTACATCAACCCAGAACTGTTTCGCTACATTAGTTTTAAACAAAAAAGCTCTATCTAGCTCAAAATATTTATTTTTTCATTCAGCTACTCCAGGAATTAATCCAGAAAAACCACAAACATAAGAAAAAACTGAACACATGCAGGTGTTTGATATCCTCTACAATAAATGTGGAAACCAGCTTCGGGGTCCAAGCCTGATATCGTCTCCAAAAAATGTAGAAGAACCTTGAAAGCTTTAAATCATTGGAGTAACGACAAAATGAAAAAAAAAAGTTGGGATCACTTAAAGTTCAATTATAAATGGAAATTAACGATCTCCAACACCTGGATTGTGCTGGAGGTGGCTTAAAACGGAGCTAGTGCAAGAGCTGCGAGCGAAGGTCCACGAGTTTTAAGACAGCCATGAACCGATTACTTCTTGGTGGCAACAAAGGGCTAAAGTGCGATGGTTGAACAAAGGATATGCTAACTCCCATTTCTTCCACTCTGTTGCAAGTGGTAGGAGGAACTCGAACTGTGTTAAATGAATTCAAACTGTTGATGGGGTGTCATCGGATGATCCTTAGGTGATTGATGAAACTTTTTCTCAAGTTTTTCTAAAGAAATGGGAGGAAAAGGAGAATAGTATTCTATCGGATTGGCCCTTTGATCCCCCACCATCCAAATGAACATGTTTAAGGATATTCTATCGGATTGGCCCGATTTTGATCCCCCACCATCCAAATGAACATGTTTAAGGGCTCTCTTACCCGTGAGGTTACCTATGATGAATTCTGAAATGCAGTTAGGAGCATGGGTACCAATCGCTCCCCTGGCATGGATGGGATAACGGCCTATTTTTTAAAACAATTCTGGAGTATGGTTGGTGAGGACGTGTGTGTTGCACTGTAGGAATTCTTCGACTGCCAAAATGCTAACAAAATAAATTGGAAGACTCTTCAAATGGTTATGGATAACCCACACTCCCCCTAATTCACCGAAAGGATCGTGCAAGGTGTTCAAAACCCTCAGTTTGATGTTTTTATTAATGAATCTCGCACGCCTATAATAGAGGCGAGTTGTGGCTTCAGGCGAGGGTGCTCATTGTCCCCATAATTATTTATTTTGTGCTCCAACTTCCTCTCTAGATCGTTGCAGCAGCATAGAAATCTGCTTGGGGTGGCTATATCTCCGCATGGGACTCGTGTCACTCACTTGTATGCTGACAACATCCTGCTCTTTTAAGAAGCCTCCATGGAAGCAGCCCAGAATCTCAAGGCTGCGGTTGAAATTATTGTGGTTGGACTAGTTAAAGGATTAACCATCTCAAATCGTTGATTTTTTTTAGCAGAAAAGTTTTGAGTTGGCAGAAGAACAAGATCTCCAGGTTCCTGCAGTTTAAGAGGATTGAGGAGCTTGAGTATTTGCGGATCAAACTCTGTATGAGGAGGCTTACTGCTGTTGATTTTAATGGCCTTATGAATCAAGTGATTGGCAAGATTCCAGCTTGGGGGAACTGTCATTTGTCTCTTGCAAGGAAAACCATCCGGATTAACCACCCGCTCCTACCTATGTCCACCTATTTCGTTTCTCACTCTAATCCTCCTAAATCCATTCATGAATATATTGAAAGATTATGCAGACAATATTTATGGGACAAAGACAAAGGCCAGAGAGGTATGCACTATATGGCGTGGAGCGAGATGTGTGCACCAAAGGAACATGGATTGCGGCTGCTACCAAGACGAGCCCTTTGCGGACCCAATTAGCTTGTAAATTCCTTACTAACTCGCAAGTTTTCCCTTATAATTGTTTGGTGGAGAGGTATGGGAAAAATGTTTGGGATCGGCCTAAACGGACGGACTCAATTGCATGAAAAATCATTGTGAGCGAGGCGCCTGCACTTGGTAATACTATCAGGTGGGATGTGGGAAACGGTGAAGATATTGAGATCTTATGGGACACGTGGATCCTTGACCGACCACCGAATAAGTGGTCCACCTTGGTGGATGTTCTCCAAACTGAAAACATGAAGGTTTCTGCACTGATTTCTAATGGACAATGGGATGAGGGGATACTCCATCACTGTTTTGGGGAGGAACTTTGTAAGATCATTCGGCAAGTGCAGATGCCGTGCCCGGAGCAATGACCACCGAATAAGTGGTCCGCCTTGGTGGATGTTCTCCAAATTGAAAACATGAAGGTTTCTGCACTGGGTTCTAATGGACAATGGGATGAGGGGATACTCCATCACTGTTTTGGGGAGGAACTTTGTAAGATCATTCGGCAAGTGCAGATGCCGTGCCCGGAGCAAGTGGACCAGATTGTGGTCTTTCCTACATACTCAGGGAAGTTCGTCATGGCTTTGTCCAGTGGCAGTTCTTTCAAATAGCAACATCCATATGATTGTTGGTTCTGGAATCTTAAGCTTCACCCGCGTGAGGCTACGCTGCGGTTTATCATAGTTGGAGAGCTAGAAGCTCCATAAAGCATGGGCCGCCCTTCGAAACTCCTGCGGTCATGGCTGCAATAATCCTATCTTTCCTCACAAACACTCAATCTTCTGCTATTTCGAAGTATTGGGGCACCTCTCAGCCTTCTAAACTTTATTCCCTTTTATTTTGGTGCCCCCCTCCCCCCAAACGGTTTATCATAGTTGGAGAGCTGGAAGCTCCATAAAGCATGGGCCGCCCTTCGAAACACCTGCGGTCATGGCTGCAACAATCCTATCTTTCCTCACAAACACTCAATCTTCTGCTATTTCGGAGTATTGTGGCACCTCTCAGCCTTCTAAACTTTATTCCCTTTTATTTTGATGCCCCCCTCCCCCCAATCCTCCAGGACGTTTAAAAGCTAATGTTGATGGCGCCCTCTTGCCTTCCAGCCTTGCAAGTGTGGGAGTTCTCATTCAAAAAGAGAACGGAAATTGCATGGTGGCTGCTGGTTGAAAGTTGCTATATTGGGGCAGTACACATGTCGAACTCCAGGCGATCTTGTTCCTTGCTTCTTTACTTCGGCCTTTGATGTATGAGACCCGTGGGATCATGGTGGAGGGGGACAACAACAACATTGTTAATCTTCTCTCTCTTTCCCCTTTAATGCAAAACCCATCTCTTCAAAAAAAAAAAATTAAAAAAAAAAAAATATTATGAATTAATTAATTGGACATATAGGTGTTATATGTTTCCTTTCATGTTATTTCTTTTTCCTTATATTCATGCAAAAGTATTTATACCCCCTTTTCATATCAATAAAATTATTCAACTGAATTTTGAAAATCAACATGGTATGAGAGCCTTGAAAAATTTTTAAAAAGATAATTATTATGTATTAATTAATTGGACATATAGGTGTTATATGTTTTCTTTCATGTTATTTCTTTTCCCTTATATTCATGCAAAAGTATTTATACCCCTTTTTCATATCAATAAAATTATTTAACTGAATTTTGAAAATCAACATGGTATGAGAGCCTTGAAACAAATCCTAGAGTCTTCTATCGCCAGAAACTTTCTATTCCCTGCAGCCGACGATCCTTAACGTACTCGGACCCTTCGTCCGCCTTCTTTTTTTCAGTTTTTCCACCAAAAACTTCCCCTCCCTGCAGGCTCCGCTGCCGAAATTTCCTCTTGCAGCCTTTCACGAAGCTGAAATTCCTCCTGCAACATTTCTTACAGCTGAATTTCCTCATGCAGACTGAAATCCTCTCCGTCGGCCTAATTTCCTGCAGGCTTCCTCAATGGAGACGCATCTTCCTGCAGTCTTTCCGCTGCATCTCCCTGCAGGCTTCGCTGCTGAAATTTCCTCTTGCAGTCTTTCACGAGGCTGAAATTCCTCCTGCAACATTTCTTACAGTTGAATTTCCTCATGCAGCCTGAAATCCTCTCCGTCGGCCTAAATTCCTGCAGGCTTCCTCAATGGAGACGCATCTTCCTGCAGTCTTTCCGCTGCATCCGGATCTCGTTCCTGTCGACACTGAAATTCCTGCATTCCAAGCCTTTGTTTACTTCTCTATCTTCTTCCAGTTGGATCTGTGTTTTAGTTTGTTAAGAATGGCAATGAAGATGAGTTTGAGCATCTAAAGGGAGCAGATCAGAAGGGGAAGAGAGTGCTCGTTAGTATAGATCTGAATGTTCCACTCAATGACAACCTCAAGATCAGCGACGATACCAAAATTAGAGATGTCGTTCCACCATCAATTACTTGAGAGAGCACGGAGCCAAGGTCATTCTCTGCTTTTAGTTTGTATAGATCTAAAGGGAGCAGATCAGAAGAAGAGAGTGCTCGTTAGTATAGATCTGAATGTTCCACTCAATGACAACCTCAAGATCAGCGACGATACCAAAATTAGAGATGTCGTTCCACCATCAATTACTTGAGAGAGCACGGAGCCAAGGTCATTCTCTGCAGTCATGTGGGCCGCCCTAAAGTTGTCACTTTGAATTACAACTTGAAGCCTCTCTTGCCTAAGATATCAGAACTACATGGAGTTGACATTAAGATGGTCAATGATTCCATTGGCGAGGAAGTAAAGAAAATCGTCGTTGCATTACCTGATGGCAGTGTCTTCCTCCTCGAGGATGTGAGATTCTATAAGGAAGAAGATAAAATGATCCAGAGTCTGCAAAGAAACTTGATTCTCCTGTTGATTTCTATGTTAATGATGCCTTTCGAACTGCTCACAGAACTCATGCTACAATAGAGGGTGTAACAAAGTAAATGAAACCTACTGTTGTTGCTTACTTCCTCATGTAGAAGGAACTTGACTACCTTGTCAGGGCTATTGCGAATCCAAAGCGGCCATTTTCTGCCATTGTTGATGTTCAAAGGATTCAACAAAGATTGAGGTGATGGAGTTGCACTTAGAGAAAATTGATATCCTTCTTAGAGGATGAATAATTTTTACATTCTACAAGGCACAAGGACATGGTGTTGGTACCTTTCTTGCTGAGGAAGACAAACTTGGCCTAGCAATAGTTCTTATCGAGAAAGAAAAGATGAAAGGAGTGAAACTCTTGTTACCCTCTAATGCCATTATGGCAAACAAGTTTGCAGTCGATACCGATAGCAAGGTTATGCAAACATCTGTTATCCCTGACGGTTGGATGAGCCATGACATTAGACCAGATTCAATTGAGACATTCAACACAACTCTTGGCAGCGCTAACATCATTATCTGGAATGGGCCCATGGGTGTCTTTGAGTTGGAGAAGTTCGTTTTTCGAACAAATTCCATTGCCCAGAAATTGGTCCAGCTTAGTGGAAAAGGTGTCGCAAACATCATTGGCGGTGGCGAAAACCAACCTTGTCTTTAAGATGAGCCCCATCTCAACAGGCAATGGTGCAAGCTTGGAACCTCTAGAAGGAAAATCACTGTTAAATGTTCTTTCTTCTTTTCCTGCAGCAACTCCTCCTCTAGAGCCCTCCTCCGGAACTTTTTCATGCAGCATGCCCTTCTACGGAGCTTTTTCATGTAGCATGCCTATCTCCGAAACTTTTTCTTTTTCCTGCCACAACCCCACCTCTGGAGCTTTTTCCCAACAACATGCTTTTCACATAACAGGCCATCCTCCGTAGTTTTTGTCTGCTATAGGCCCTCCTCCGGAGCTTTTTCGTGCAACAGACCCTCCTACGAAGTTTTTTCTTGCAGTAGGCTCTACTCTAGAGTTTTTTTTCCTCGCAGACCAATCTCTGCATTTTTTTTTGTAGGTTGTCTACTCCCTGCAAACTTCCCTGCAACATTACCAGTGGGAGCTTTTCGTCTACCTATAGATACTGCATAAACTGCAATCAAAGACAATTGCATTCAACTAAAAATATTCATAAATGCCCTTGGGGTTCATTACCAAACATGGGATGAAAACTTCAAGTTCTACCTCATAAAGAGTCTTCCTCGCCCATTATTTGATATTTTCAAATATAAGTTATACATGATTGTCAACAATATTTCAACTTAAAGGGCAGTGTTAGAAGTTTTATTATGAAATAATTTATTCTTATTAAATGTTATGAGGACAAGACTTGTTTTCTTGAATTGGATTTATTTCCTTTCTAAATTTATAAATGCTATGAGGACAAGATTTATTTTCTTGAATTGGATTTATTTCCTTTCTAAATTTAAATATATTCCCTTGGATTAGATTTATTTCCTTTCCTATTTTGTCATTTCTTTTATTTTCAAGTAAATATTATGAATTAATTAATTTTAAATATATATATATTATATATTTCCTTTCATGTTTTTTTTTTCTTATATTTCCTATTTTTGGATTCAAATAAGAGAAATCATACCCCTATTTATATCAATAAAATTATTCTGTTGAATTTTGAAGATCAATAATTTCACCATGTATTTTATTACTATTTATAAAATTTAAATGTAATATTCAAGGACACACATATTGGACATATACATTTTAAATTTTTTTATATTTTTTAATTGAACACGTGACAGGCATTTCAAACGTGCTGTCTGATGTATGTCAAACACTCCATGCCTATTTGTACGAAAGTGTCAGTGCACTATAGATCTTAACCAATTAATATATATGCATGTATAAATAAATAAAATTAATTACCCTTTGTTTTATCACTAATTAAAACATTATAACCAACTTAAAACTCAATGTAATATTTGACATCTTGTCGAATTTCAATTATTATGATCCTTCATCAAATCCATCTTATTAAAATATTTAGAATTTATTAATTAAATTTTCAGCTTTAATAGATTCAATATGAGAAGGTTAACATTCATATTTTAATCCTAATTATTATTTTTTTAATCACATAAATAAATCATCGTTAACCATTGAAGTCTCCAAATAAATACCTAACATTATACATTTATTTTCTTCTCAATCTTCTTACTCTTATTATTATTTATAAAATTAAACGGCCATTTAAACATAAATAAAGTTTAACTAATTTAGGATTTACCTTAAATCCCCTTGAAACATAATTTTTCTCTCGTCCGGCACAGAGAAGATCTACTTATTGCTTGCTACTCCTATGGTCAATCTCAATCACATAGGAATCAATCCATTTGTCTTGGCTCCCATTCACTCGCCTCTTCTATTCCACTTTCATCGCTTGTGCTCATCCCGACTCGCATGCCCTTGTTCGCCAATTGTCCTATCGGATTCACAAAGGAAAACTTTTCAAACCCCCTATCTTCTATTCTCTGTCAACACTTGAATATGCTCACTCAGCCACATGATGCATAGCACAATTTCATGCTCATCCACCCTCTCGGACTTGTTCGTCTCACGCTACTTCATTCCAACGAAACGCGCAAGTTTGTGATCCTCTCCACTGGTTGAAGGGCCAAGCCCGCTCTATTTGTCTCGTCTCCCTTAAATAACGAAATCGCTTGTTTGTGTCAACTCCTAGCTTCATCATCATATCCATTTCACTCCCTTCGTCTTCATCTCACCTATATACTACAAAGAACAAGCTAGTGTTGGTTCAATTGAATGGGTATTAGCTGGCTCTGTTTTTCTTATATATTTAAACAAGGCATTACAAAGAATAGCAACATAAAAATCAAAGAGTGAATATTATTTAACAAGAAGATAGTTAAACCTTAAAATTTGAACACATCCTCCTGTTAAAATTCTTAACATGATCAAGCAAGTGGTCTTTTTATTCACTAAATTCCTATTCCTCTTCATTGAGCTTGCATTTCATATCAACAATGTAGATCTACCAACAACATTTCACCAAAATAATTGAGCATTTTCAATAGTTATGATTTAGCATATTCAACCTTTCAGGAATCGGATCATTTTAACACTTATAAAAATAAAATCCAAATCATTGATCAAATTTGAAAATCCCTTTAAGAATACCTCACACCAAACATTGGCAACTAGAAATGAGCCTATAGAAGTCATATTATTGTTGCCTAAAACAAAAGCTTACCTAATTTCAGTTATAACTATAACACGTTATTATTTGTTGATTTCCATAAATACTATGTCCTACTTATAACAGCATGATAAGCCAACTTTAAGAATATATGGATGACCAAATCCAATCACAAGCAAAGCAATAAATAAAAATATTGTAAAATGGATTTCGGAGAGAAGCACCAAAACCTTAATATAGGTCTCTGCCGATACAAGGAGGCTTCTCCCTAAATGTGATTGATAGTTACAACATGCACTACATTAAATAGATCAACATCCAACTAACAATTAGGAAAAAAAATAGCAAACTCAAACTAATATAGAAAATTGTGCTTAGGTTCCCTTCTATTTAGAATTAAGAAAGTGATCCAATAATTTCAAACAATCGCATTGAAATTACATCACTAAAAATACTCTTGAAGTACATAAGCACATGAAGTGAAATAGCAACGCACAAACCCCCTAAGTATTGCATGGATAGGCACAGGATCTTCCATGACATGGAAATTGCCTGCACAGGTAGGGTTTTGGTTGAAAAACTGAAGATGCCAAAATAAACTTCAAATGAATTGATCAAGAGACAGTAGATGAATCATTGTAGAGAATATAAATCGAATGGCTAGATCATCATAACCAAAAATAGAGAGCCCAATTAAGCTAACAAAGGCAATAGATACACAGCCTATTCTACATGGAAAATATCATCATATGCGTGTTTGCACAAATAAACATAACTGACCTCAGAAAAGTACAAAATATATGAAAAAAATTACAAATAATGGTACTCAAATCATCATTTTGTTCATCGCAATGCGCACATGTATCTGAAGAATATAAACTTCAAAATTTTCATTGATTAGCCATAAAAGATTTACTACGCATCCAAAATAGAGAACTTAAGGAGACATTGACCTGGAAAGATGTGATTGTACCTCTCCAGAGGTTTGGAATGCCCACAATATGCTCCCAGTAGTGCAATCAAGAAAATAAATCTTTCCTTTGTAGCATCCCACAACAACCTACAACATGCAATAAGCTTAACTACAATTCAGATTCAAGTGCCGCAAATAGATGAAAACAATAATGAACAAATTTGATGAGAGTTTAGTAAATTTGGGTTTATAGCCACACACCTGAGAGAAGTCTCCTGTAATTACTGCTGAGCATTCAATACGTCCTTCCAGAATGACTTGCCACCGTACCAATCCACTATTCATCAATGAAAACATTATTTTATTATCGACAATGTTCAGTCAAATTATGAAGAGCATTGAAACTATAAAAAATTTTATCCACCAACCATAGTCGGACTAAGTTCAAGTTTGAGCAACAAACAAATCCTTTTAAGCTAATCAAAGCTAACAAAAATCAGAAGCTAAAAAAAATTGAGTCGTTGGGCACATGAGGGCAGGTGGGGGCTTGCATCATAGCCTCCGGCCATTCTTTAAAAAAATAATAATAAAAATAAAAAATACATATATATGTGTGTGTGTCTGTGTCTGTGTCTGTGTGGGTGTATTTAAAAATTAAGGGCAATTATATTAAAGAGAAAATGGTACAGATAGTGTGTGTATTTAAAAAACTTAAGGGCAATTATATTAAAGAGAAAATGGTATAGATAGGTTGCATTAGTGGGCCCAAAAAGGCACCCAACTCACACGATACAACACACAAAAAAAGAACATTAGTGGGCCCAAAAAGACACCCAACTCACACGATACAACACACAAAAAAAGAAATTTAAAAACCCAAAAATAGATGGTACATATAAAATCAATCTGGACGACCCAATTTAGTTATGCCTCTGCCTCTAGTTCTCGGAAGGGAGCCAGCTAATAAATTGGTTAGGTGCATACCATTGTCCGATGTAACCAAAGTATCATCCATTAAATTTTTTAGTTCAAGTAGATCTTCATTCTTCTTCTTCCTCCTGTAAGTGTAGACCTGTCATTCCTTATCCGAAGATTGTTGCTCATTCAGATGAGATGGCAGTGTTGCAGTAGAAAGATTGCCAACAGTTGTACCCTCAAGAGGTTCAAGTGTGTGTGAGGTATGAGTTGTCGCCTCTACTTCTGACACTTCCTGAAGATCGGGAGCTGCAAGGTTCTCCTGATTATCAATCCGTGTAGGTAGGGGTCCTTCAAAACTGTTTTCAATAGGGTTTTGCTCCGCATGGCCATCCAGTTTCTCATCAATCGCAGAAATAGTATTTTCAGGGGAGGGTTCACAGGGGCAATTAAATCAGACATCAAATCTTGTCTTGTGGTAGTTTTCACTCCAGTGGAACAGATATGTCCAGAGCAGTGAGGTTAGATCCATCATTATTCACTTGATCTTTAAGTTTCAAATTATGATGAAGCTTATGACATTTATCAAGGATATGCCCAAACATTTTACAATGAGAACAATAAAGAGGTTTATGCTCCATGACGATTTGTTGTTAATATCCATTATGAGTAGTGCCTAACCAGACTTCAGTAACATCAGGTAAAGTAATATTTCTTTCCACAAGTATTCTGGCCACAGAAGGTCTGAGCTTCATAGGGTCCCCAAGTATGACTCCAATAGACTAAAGAACCTGATGATAAAAAAAGTGTAGTTTGAGACCTAGTAGATTAAATAATACGGATACAGTAGGAAGTTCATGATTAGGGTCAAAATCAGGAGATCACTTGAGTAGTTTCATTGATTTGTCATCAATGTTAAGTATTTTTTGGAGAAAATTTGAGTGTAGTCTTCAGTCATGATTAATTGAATCAATGTTAGTTGAATCAATACATGTCTCTCATCCATGAGTCCCTCTTTCCATTTTCCACTTTCCTGCTAATTTGAAATCAAAACTTTTCCTGATAACTCTCATAAGTGGGTGCCCCCATGGAAATTTTTCAGTAAGAACAAACTTGAATTTCTCAGTTAGGATTGAAATTTTTAACTCAGAGAAAAAAGGTGTTGTTTTCTCATTTTTCCTGCTTGCATTTTAAATAAAGGGACAGTCACCTATATCATCACGATACTCTTTATAACTTAAGGAAAAGACAACCGCAGTCTCCACCTAAGAGTTACCCACCACGTGGACAAAAAAGGCTTTGTCAGGTTCAACCGAAGAAGAAGAAAGCTTCATCACAGCAAGGAGAAGCCCTGCCAAGTCGGACAGAGGGCAAAAATGACGTGTCAAAGACAGTCGGGGCGAAGCCGCAGATGGCAAAGCTGTGAAACAGTCGTAGCTCGACGAGGTCCACAAAGACAGACGAAAAGCCACGCAGAAGACACGAACCGCAGAAAAGGGTGCCTCGACGAAGCTCAACGAAGACGACACCGAAGCCCTTCACGTTGGGCAAAACGAAATGATGGCGCGTAGGAGAAGATGACGTGTGCAAAAAGCCGAAGAAGAGAAGCCCTTCGTCGTTGAGCACGGAAAACCTTCCTCGTCGAGCACGACAGAAATGATTCATTGAAAGCCGAAGGATTCAAACCAAGGAATTGCCATCGGGCAAAAACCTAGCAGAGCAGATGTATATATGTGTATGTATATATATATATATATATATATACATATATATGTCTGCATATGTGTATGTATACATATCTCGATCAAGCTAATCCATATCATCTCACTGATAACCTTTATATGTGATTGGAAATACGGAAGGAATTAAAACGAAGATCCACAGGCTTGGGTTGGGATCCAGTGAAGCGGACAATAGATGCTTTGAAGAACTGGTGGACTGAAAAATTAGATGTAGTAATCTATCCAATGATTGCTTCCTTTTCCATACTTTATCCTAGTAAAATTTTTTAAGCAACAAAGTTGTCCTTCCGTTGCAGGCAGTGCCAACCGCCAAAAATTTAAATTCAGTGGTATTTAGCCCGCGCTTGAAGAGAAGTTGAACCGTACGTTTAGTGGGGTTGTTACAATGGGAACCCATGTAGCGGTGAAGTGTGTATCTTATTTTTTGTAGGAGGGTGGAGGAAACCCTAGTCAAAGGTGACCTCGTCATACTGTGTCGGAGTGGAGCATAACTCAAAGGAAGGAAAGAAGCTTACGCGCCCTTTCGGATAAGAAGCCGAGCCTCGCATGATAATGAAAGGTTTTCTGTAGGAGGGAGCACGTGCGAACAAGGGAGAGTCAAGCCACATATTAAGGTTAGGTTATATTTTGTTTAGGAAATTTTATTTAAAGTTGTTATTAAACTGATTTGAAACATTATCATTGAATTTTAGTGATTAAATCAGGATAGGCAATAGAACTAAAGGAAAAAAGAAGGCAGGTTTGTTTCCAACTCTAGATTGCAGAATAAGATAAATCGAGTTGATGTTTACTTCAATTACTTATAAAGGAAATGCCTCAATCATATAACATCAATATTTTATTAAATTATTAAACAGCTGAAGAATAAAGGTCAAATCAAATCAAATTTTAAGGGGGAAAGAGAAAGATTCAAACTTAATGTCAACCATTACTTTCTTATACATAATAAATTGATGTTTTATTAAATAAAAACTTGCATTATTGCTTCAGATGCTTACTTTTATAATTATATGCAAGTTGTAAGTTAAAAGAATTATTGAAATAATAAAATGAAATGATAAAAAAGGTAAATGATTGTTCCATGATTTTAAAAGGAGGTAATTATAAAAAATGAAACGTAAATATTTAAATCATTTATGATTACCACAGATGGTACTGGCAGGGGATACGATATACACGTGCACGAAAAAGAAAGTGGTAAAAGTGTCTCTAAGGATACAAAATTTCATGGGTGTCAATGAGTACAAATTTTTAAGGGTACCAACGGGTATATTTTGATCATACTTTGGAGAATGACGATAATCCAGATATGACTTCTTAAATAGATTAAAAAAAAGGTAAATACTTAAATTGAAAAGGAAATGATTAAATTAAAAATAAAAGCATATAGTTTCATTTATCCATAAATTTCTTTTTTGGGGGCATCCATGTATAGCATTTGCATATTAATTAAATGCATAAAATTTTGTAATTACTAAGTAATGCAACTTATTCTTGAAAATTAATAGTTGATTTCAGAAAAAAATTAAATTGATATGACTGACATGCGAGATATGGTTTACAAGCGAAGACATACTCATGATAGGTAGTATATTGTGTATTATGATTGTAATTATTGTATTGTTTACTTTTGAGTAGGGATATACTAGGGATATACTGTTGTGTGTTAATTTGAGATGTTATTTTACTTAGAGACTGTGTTAATGTTGTGTGTTGATTTGAGATGTTATTTTACTTAGAGACTGTGTTAATGTTTATGAATGATTTGATTTTCTATGTAATATAATTAGTGGTTTCTTGGTGGCTCTTTTATAAATTCGACGTTATGATAATAAACAGATGCAATGTTATTTATACCATCCAATTGTTTGTTCTCGCCAATGTTAATTCTCATCCCTAAGCCAAGTCGTGACACTAGATGACAATCTTAATGCCATAAACCAACCCGGGGCTTAGAATTAATCATGAGAATAGACAGTCGGACGGTGCGAATTAATTTTTTCCATATATATTTATAATTCAACAATTAAAAGAATCACAAATCAAATTAAAATAAAATAGTAAAATTAATTTTATCTCATCATTGGTTGTCCGCGTCTTCTACAAAAATTTTATCTTCTATCGTTCATCTTTTAATCAATTAAATTAATCTGAAAAATTAGTTTAGAATAACAGTGAGCTAAATAAGTCAGCGAATATTCATACTCCTAAAC
Organism: Phalaenopsis equestris; assembly: GCF_001263595.1. Taxonomy (NCBI): domain Eukaryota; kingdom Viridiplantae; phylum Streptophyta; class Magnoliopsida; order Asparagales; family Orchidaceae; genus Phalaenopsis; species Phalaenopsis equestris. The sequence goes on from NW_018243097.1 coordinate 214,005, forward strand.
TATAATAATGCAAGAGAAAAGAAAAATATTATGCGTGTCAATTAAGCTTTTTAATAAATCAATATAAATATTTAATATATTATTCAATAAATCTTACCATATCAATATCATTTTATATATGTACAATCATCATAAAAGCATTATCTTAAAAATTATATCAATTAAAGCACTTCAATATCAAAATCCTTTTACATATGCGAGCACGGGTACCTTAATGTTCCCTTACTAGTTTCATAAATGGGTGACTTCATCATAATCAATCATGCACATATAAGCAGTCAATATAAATATATCATTCATGTGTTCATCGCATTCAATTTAGCATACTATATAAAGCATATAACAGTGCATAATAGTAAGTAGCTACAAATATTCATAACAATATGACTGATAAAGAAAAGACCATCTCAATCAGAATTAAACATATGCAAACGTCATTAACTACAAAATAGTTGAGAAGAAACAAATTATTACTATTGATTAAATAAACAAGTACTCATCTCTCTCTCTCTCGATTAATTTATTATTTATTTTAACGACTCTTCTAAAATTGAAAACCTAAAATAAACATGGGATTCATGTTATCAGAAATTTAATTTATTTATTATGTCATTTTTAATTTATATATTTTTAATTAGCTATTAATTTTATGTTTTTAAAGTATAAAATTTTCTTTATTTACTAGGTAATCCTACTTAAGTTTTCTATTTACACACACACACAGATCTAATATATTTTTATATATATTACTACTTTATTATTAAATCAATGAACTTCAACTTATTTATGTTTACCTCATCAAGCCCTAATCCACATGCACTGGTCTCCTTCCTCCTTCGATTGCACGCGAGCAACCCACCCTTTTTCTACTCGACAGAGCCTCTCTTCCCTTTTCTCCTTCGGCTCAAGATTGCACGCGAGCAGCCCACCCTTTTCCTGCTTGACAGAGCCTCTCTTCCCTTTTCTCCTTCGGCTCAAGGCTCCATCCACATGTGGCCAACGCTTCGGCCCCCTCCTACTTCGTCCACCTCTCCTTCACGCGTCGCTCAACGCAGCAAAGAAAATCCACAATCCTCTTCTTCCCTCGAGCGCAGAGCACGACGTCTTATCCCCGGGGAAGAAAAACTCTCAACACCTCTCACTCCTTCACGCGTCGCTCAACGCAGCAAAGAAAATCGACAATCCTCTTCTTCCCTCGAGCGCAAAGCACGACGTATTATCCCCGGGGAAGAAAAACTCTCAACACCTCTCATTCCTTCCTCTGCTCTCTAGCTGCATGCCCGAGAGCTCCCATCTGATACGTCAATTTATAAGAAGAACTAACCTCTTTGATTTCCGATCCTTTTCATTTCCTCTCCCCTCCATTTATTTTCCCTGAATCCTCGTTTCTCCTTCTATAGGTTTTCGCTTCATCTCTCCTAGGTAACTGAAACGGGACCGTTACACTTAACACTTCGTAGTATAGTTAGTTGCACCCCAGAGAAACTACACAATATCATCTTTCAAATATGCCAAAAAAGCCAAAAAAGCCAAAACCACCATATCTTACCACCAAAAGTCAAATCATACAATATAGCCCATTTCTAAACCTTCTAGGCCCATTTATGTTACAGTCAAATTACCTTTATTTCTTTAAATTAATTTATTTTATTAGATAACTATCTTCTTTTGGATAAAAATATACTTAGATTGAAATCTTTTTCGTATTCGAAAGAATTAGATTGCATTTCATTGAACTTCTTTATGTAACTATTTCTATATATAGGAATTAAAGGCAAATAATTTTCATTAAAATTTGACTAACTGAAATTATTTGTGCCCAATTGATTCTTTTCAAGATCCAAATTATATGTGCAAATTGCTCCAACTAAATTATCAATGGTTTCTCTTCTTCCGCACTCTTTCAAGCTTCATTGATGAATGAGAAAACAACTGACTAGAAAATAATGAGGATTACCAACATCAACCAAAAAATCATTATAGAAATGTATCAGGGAAAAGTACCTAAAAGCATCTATGCAAAGAAATATTTGTGAATGGGAACCAATGAAAAGGAAAACATCGCCGTCTTTCAACATGACAACAGGTGAAGAATCTACGCATGACTCTAGCAAGACCTTCCACAATTCCTGTATATGGCCCCTTCCTTGCACTGACAATTCAAAAGGTAAGCAAGCTTGAAAATTGGGTTTTAATAAACCTTCAGATCCTAACACAGTTAAGTTGCAACGACTAAATGAACACATTTTGGAAAGCCCACAAATAGATAGCCAGGGATCATCTTCATGTCGACTGGGATGAAAAGATGTCATTTTCCCAGTTTCATCCCAAGATGCCAATCTTTCAATCTTTATAGGGTGATTAGTTATCTGACTCCTATTAAGCTTCACGAGATCATCAATCCTTGTTCTAGTATTATTCTTCACTCGCTCTCCGAGTGAATTCTTATTCAAAAAATCTCTTGTTATTTCAAACGAAATATTCCTGCCCTTATCTGCTCTTAGTCTTTTTTCCAATATGGCATCGGAAGTAGAAAATCCTCCAATTTGCTTCTGATCCAACAAAGCTTTTAGAATCCTAAATGGGCTAGGAAACATATAAAGCAACCTCATGTCAATTCCCAGATTATATGCCACATGAGCAGCCGATATTGAGTTGCCTCCTATCATGAAAAAGTCATCATCATCTGACATATCGTCCACAGGCAGTACCGTAAGGAATGCCTAAAATAGAAACACAGATGGAAAAGTGAGTATGTATGGGTAAGATTATTTGACGGGCATGTAAAATGTAGAAGGTGCATGCAGATACTACAAATATGAAATATCAGATTGATTAAGAAAGTTCCATAAATAATTTATCCACTCTGACAAATAACAATGTCCGCAACTTACTCAACAGAATGAATATTTTAATGCATCAAATATTTTTGGAAAGAATGTACACATAATCGGCAATCCTGGCACTAGTCAAGAATGAAGTCAGATTTTCGCAAGGTTAATGGAGGAAATGAGATAGTTAGATATCAAGATCACTATACACATGCATGATGAGTAAATACCAAGCAAACTAATAGGAAGTGAATAATAAAATCCTTAAAGAGGTTTGAACAATGCATCGCAAGTGTGCAAATCTCACAATGTCATACATAATTATTTAAAGAGAGATGATTTATTCTAAGAAAAATTCTTCAAGTAGTGACTAACCGTTAGCATTCCATAAACATTGAATTGTCTAATAAACACAATTATTATAAGCTAAATCTATTGGTAAGAACTTAACCGTCAAACATCAACCATATTCGGTTGTATGGGCTTTGATTCTTCAAAAAGTTTAGATATCAAAACTAATGATAAAATTTCATCTTTTTTGAAGTCCTATATCCATATATTTATATATGAGTTCACAAATTTTATCAGGAATCAGCCCAGGGGCTTAGAATTTCCAAAACGAGAATAGATGATGAGACGGTGAAATAAAAGTTTAATTTCATTTTCTAAAACTATCATTTAATCATATGAAATAATCGAAAAAACCATTAATGAATAAAATCTACTTCTAGCTTGAACAAATAATAGTTGTGAGTAGAATAACATTTCTCATACATGAATTCGTCTGCTCTAAACAGTTTCTCTTGTATTGTTCATTTTTTTCTCTATACTTGAACCTAAAAATGTTAATTTAACATTATAGTGAAATCTTAACCAACAATGAATACTCATCTTTCTAATCATAGTAATCTAACGAAAAAAAAAAAGACAACATGCTTGCTAGTTAAATATTCAAAAAACTGACATCTTATTATTCAATTATAGTCATTCAGTAAAATTTAGAACTCTCAATTGTACATTACAGTAATTTATATTATCTATGTCATTTACAGCTGTCAGAACAGCGTCGTCTAAAATTATACCAACAAGGTTAATCAATATCAGTTTTTTTTTAAATTTACATATTTGGGTATCTTAGCGTCTCTATAAATGCGTGAATTCCATATTTAACATGACCATAAAAGCAATATATATAATTCATTGATTCACATTTTTCATATCATCCAATATCAATATATATAATAAATAAATGTAAATATGATGAAAGAAGCGCGTACATTACAACATGACCAATATAATTAATAACGGAGTTAAATCAAAATTAAATATACAATATCAATCTATCTAAACAATCGTCAATTGTAGTTGGCTTAGAAGAAACATAAACATTATTATCATAATTTAAAAGCATAAATACTTAACTATATATCATGTAACTTTGTCCTTTTTTTTTTTTTTTGTCTTGGACCTTGTCTCCTCTAATTTGATGCCTACAGTAAACATATATTCAAAATAATAAATTTTAATTACATTAAGATGATAATTAATCTTTATTTTTATTATTTTTATTACATTGACTTGATTAAATTATTATTCTTATAATGTTTATTAAAAATACATTATTTAAGCATTAGATTTTCATCTATTTATACTTACTATAAATCCAGATTAACTTATTAATATTATTCTTTTCATATTAAAGTAAGTATTTTATTTCATTCAATAATTTTCCTTCTAATTATTGTTTATTATTATTGATGCAAGTGCACCAAGCACGGCGCGGACACAGTGTTGAGGTAGTTGCGGGCTTCTCCCACTGTGACCCTCATCCTGACCGAACCGGATCGAGAGAGCCGATGGGCTCTCCCATGAGAGATTGACGCCCCATTTTCCATCAGGAGAACCAATCCTTGTTATCTAGGGCAAATATATGTAATTTTTGTATATAAGTTTTCAATTTTTGGCTTTGATTTTTGTTCGGACAGTGGTTGGCGTCGAAGTTTTCCCTTCTAATGTTGTATCTGACGACAAGTGGTGATTCAACTGTATCTCGTCTAAAGTAGTGATTATCCTCGACCTTCCCACTCCCCTACAAGCCTCACACCACTACTTCCACTGTCGTATTTTCTGCAGCCACCGAAAAACAGCTGTCTAAAGTAGTGATTATCCTCGACCTTCCCACACCACTACTGCCACTGTCGTATTTTCTGCAGCCACCGAAAAACAGCCACGTTACTGTTTTATTGCAGTTTCTATCAAGCACGGCGCAGGCGCGCTGTGCAAAGTCATGGGCAAGGTGTTGAGGGAGCCGTGTGCTTCTTTCACAGTGTTCTTCGTCTTCACCGAACTGAACCGGCCCAAGAGGGCAGATCGACTCTCCCACGATGGATTGATGCCCCCATTCTATAGGATGATTTAATCCTAATTAAAGAGGCCATATATATATGTGTTTTTTGCCTTTAGGCTTTCAGTTTTTTTGCTCAGATTTTTGTCCGGACAATGGTCGGCGTCCAACTTTTCCTTTCTAGGCTTGTATTTGACGACGAGTGGTGCTTCGACTATACTCATCTAAGGTGGTAATTATCCTCAACCTTCCCACTTCCCCGCAACCCTCCCACCGCTATCGCCACCACCGTGTTTGCTGCAAACACTGGAAAACAAATATGTTGATGTTTTCCTACAATTGCCTACCACCCCTCCTCTCGCGATCTGTTGCCCTTGCAGCCAACCCCTTGACTTGTTTCTATCATACAGAGGATAGGTCGCTCGCTGCCTTTCTGCAATCTGCAGCACTCAAAATTGCTACCATCGCAAGGCAAGACATCCTTGCACCCTCTTTCACCTCCTCCTTGTAATACTTAAGTATTGTTTATATGAGAATCAACCACAATAGTCGAGCGTGTATTTTATTAATATATGCTTAAATATATCCATTAAGATGCATTTTATTTTATCTTGGCATTTAAATTATTTTAATACTCAAGAATCAACCACAATAAAAGTGCGTATATTTTATTAATATATTCTTAAACATGTCCATTAAAACACATTTTTATTTTATTTTGGTCTTTAAATCAGTTTCAAAAAATTTGGTTAATAAATAAAATATAAATACTGACAAATATATAAAAAAAAACTTTGAACTGTAAAATATGGTAAAAAATTTATGACTTCGTTATAAGCCTAATTTATAAACCGTCTTCACTAAATATAGAAAATTACTAACTTTAATTACGATGATTTTTTTATATTTTTCTGATAAATATAAAATTATAAGATTAATGGTGCAATTGTAATTTTTTAAGAAATGTACATGTGGGTATTAATTTAATTTTGTAGTCATTTGATATCCGTTTTGCTAACAGATTTTACCAATATCCTAAAAATGATAACATACTTTATGATTATTTTTTCAAAATTTTTTGCGTTGTAAATTTCAAGATATAAAAGCTTTTATATGAAATTTGCAGTTGAAACCAAATATTTTGAAAATGATTTAAAGGAAAAAATAAAATATAAATACATCTTATTGAACATATTTAAGCTATATCAATAAAATACACTCAGAAATATTATGGTTAATTCCCAAATATACAATACTTGGGTATTACACTCCGGTCATCCTACATCATCACCATTGCCAACCACATCCCCTTTTTTCTACCGACCCACTATCCCACTCCTTAACTGCCCTTTTATACAAATTAGGAGGCCCAAATCTTCGTCAATCACCACCACCATCATCCCATAGGACTTACCTAAGCTCGGGTTTGTGTTATCAATTGTTGCAATTTCAGTTTTCGTGAGTCGATTGTAATTTTCCTGATTTAATTCAACAATAATATTGATTTTTCTGTTATTGTTTGGGTTAAATCTGGTATCATTTGGTATCAAAGTTGGCTTAATTCTAGTTTTATGCTAGGGATTCCTAGCATCAACCACACTCATACCATCTTCACTCTAAAAATTTTATTTCCTATCCCTAAAAACCCTTTTCCAGTTCCCAAACTTTAACCATGCTACCAAGGAGACAGATTATGGTATCTACCTGAAAAAAGTATGCAGCGAGAGATTCGTCGACTTCAGGAGATACTTGTAGAGATAGATGAAGGAACCCAATGGAAGATTACTCTCGACCGTGATGTGGAAAGTCAAAAGGAGAAAGGAAGAAGGATCTAAATCCTTTCCATAGAGAAGACTTCAGTGATGAGGAAGATAAACCCCAGCGCTTCGAAATTCATTACCGGAAGAGCCCAAGAGAAAAAGCAACATATGTGGGGCATGGAGATTTTGGAACAAAAGTGGATTTATCGAAGTTCGATGAAGTTATGGACCCCAAAGATTTCATTGAATGGCAACAATTAGTTGATAGGATCTACGAATACAAGAAATATCAGAAGATAAAAGGGTGGAGCTTGCAACCATCAAATTAAGAAAAAACACCTCCTTATGGTGGAAAATTTTGCAAAAGCAAAGAAAGAGAGAGTACAGTGACAAAATTACTAGATGGGAGAAGATGAGGAAGGAAATGCGGAGAAAATAGCTACCGCGTCATTACGGTCAGGATATGTTTCTGAGACTCCACCTGCAACCAAGAAACCTATCAGTAGAGGAGTTCACGACACATTTTGACCAGTTGCAGATAAAGTGTGAGTTAGTCAAGTCAGAGAAACATACCAAAACCCGATATCTAGGGGCATGAAGTCAGCTATCAACAACATTTGCAGTTGCAACCTTATCGGTAGTTGGGGGAAGTCCAGACCTGACCATTAAAGGTGAAGAAATAACATAAACATGGTAAATACCCACTACCAGTCAAACAGCCACCTGAAATTGGAGACATCAGCAGGAGCACATCCACGAGAATTGAGAAGACTCGTTGGGACAAGAAGAGAGCCACTTAGATTGAGAAACCTAAGAAAAGCAACATGCCCACAACAATCCGTGCCTGAAGATGCTTCAGATTCATGGATTTAGTTGCCCGACGAGTCTGAGTTGTGTCATTTACCGAACAAAGTGCAATGGAGGAGGTTAAAGATAAAGGGACAGCTAAAGAACAAGGTGAAGTGTACCATCTTCCACCAGATAAAGGAGCGATGCTTATGATTCAATGGGTCCTACAGACTGAGGATGTGAGAGAGCCACAGTGGCTTCGCCAAAATTTATTTTACACCTGTTGCACTATGAATGGAAAAGCGTGAACTTTCATCATTGATGGGGGAAGCAACAAGAACGTTGTTTCAACATAGATGTTAGAGAAAATTGAGTCCCATTACTCAGACATTCTCAGTCATATTCTCTAACGTGGTTGAAGAAGTATAGGGCAAGCATCGACAAAAGGTGTCTAGTGGAGTTATCTATTGGAAGCCAGCTGGAGGATCGGGTGAGGTGCAACATGGTGCCTATGGATGTGCATCACCTTTTGTTGGGAAGACCAAGGCAATTTGATCATAGGGCTCAGCATAATGGATTCAAGAACACATACTCTTTCACCAAAAATGGTAAGCATATCGTACTTATACATTCGGCGAAGCCCGAAGATATAAGCTCCCTTGCTAGCAGAGAAGCATCGGTAGAATCAAAATTGGTGACATTAGAGGATGATAGGACTGAGGCGCCAAGTTTAAACGTGGACTAGCCCGTGTAAAAATGAGTTTCAGGACATTCTACTCAATAGCTTCCTTCATGGCCGCCAACATTCGGGGAGATTCAAGCTACCCTCACCTCAAATCGGGCTGAGCTAACCTTGGATTGCTTTTAGAGAATTCAACAGAATGCGCTTGGCATAGAATCAAGGTTCAGCTCAGTAGGTATCTCAGATGGCTGGACCGATATGGATATTTGCTCACAAGAGCAGCAACTCCACTACTTTCAGCATGCAAACAGAAGCTTCGACGACTGAGGTCAAAGCCCCCCCAACCCCGGGAGACTGGCACGGAGAGTTAAGCACAGCGCGAGTGCGTCATGTAATGTTGCGGGCACTGTGCTGAGGGAGCTGTGGGCTTCTCCTGTAGTGTCCTTCTCCCCCCAACCCCGGGAGACTGGCACGAAGAGTTAAGCACAGCGCGAGTGCGTCATGTAATGTCGCGGGCACTGTACTGAGGGAGCTGTGGGCTTCTCCTGTAGTGTCCTTCCAGAAAAAACCGGTCCAGATCCGAGAGAGTCGATCAGCTCTCCAATGAGGAATTGACGCCTCGTTTCCATTGCAGAAATCCAATCCCAGTTATCTAGAACTTATATATGTGATTTCTACTTTTAGATTTTCAGTTTTTGAATCAGATCTCTATCTGGACAATTGTCGGTGTCCAAATTTGATTTTTTAGAGTTGTATCTGATAACTAGTGGTGCTCCAGCTATATCTCGTCTAAGGTGGTGATTATCATCGACCTTCCCACTCCCCCGCAGCCTCCCACTGTTGCCGTCACTGCCGCATTTGCTACAGCCATCAAAAAATAACCATGTTATTGTTTTCTTGCATTTGTCTATCACCTCTCCTCCCTTCCCAATCTGCTGCCCTTGTGGTCAACCCTTCACCTTGTTGTCATCGTCCCGAAGACAGCCTGCTAGCTGCCTTTCAATAATCAGCAACCGTCCTTATTGTTGTCATCATAGTCACAACCATCCCCGGACCTTCACCTCCTCTAGCCATCTTGCATCATCGCCACCGCCCACTACATTCCCCTTTTGTAATCATCCCACTATCCCACTCTCTAACCACCCTTTGTTGTCTCTTAAGAGGATCAAATCTTCACCGATCACCACAACCCTCACCATTGAGTTTGTGTTATCAATAATTGCAATTTGAGTTTTCATGAGTCGGTTGTAATTTTCCTATTCGAATTAAGCAATAATAATGATTTTTTTTGTTTTTTGGATTAACTCTGATATCAATTATAATGAAATATCTAAGTATTTTTCAAATAATTTCTATTTTTGCCTAGATATTGATATTGTAATTTTCCTATTCGAATTAAGCAATAATATTGATTTTTTTGTTTTTGGGATTAACTCCGATATCAACTATAATGAAATATCTAAGTACTTTTCAAATAATTTCTATTTTTGCCTAGATATTGATGTTCTAATTTAACATTCTAATCAAATCCTAAATTTTTTAATTCTATATTTATTGGTAATATAATTGAACATCATAATTTAAATTATAGTTTTTAAATTTCATTCATTAATTATGATAAACGTTCTAGCAATAATAGTCGTTTAATACTTATTTGACTTCCAATTATTTCTCAATACAAATCATTTTAAATTAATATTTATTTTGATAAACATATAAGTTATTAATATTTAAGTTACAGCTCGCCCTAAAATTATAATTTGAATATTATCATTTTAAAATCATATCAACTTACAATATCATAATTTATTGTTTAATTTAAAGCTGACATTATTTCTAAATAAACTTAAATCAAGGTTTTTCTATGGCAATTTACTAAAAGAAATAATTTTAAATAAGCATGTTTAATTTCATCATTTAAACAAATTAAATTGACATATAATCTTAAAAAAAATGTCTAATCTCACTTTTTTGGTTTGGCTCGCGATTTGCACTAACGGCTCAAACTCCCTACCTTTTTGTGTGTACCATTCAACTTTCTCGGCAAGCACACTATTCAACTTACTCGTCAACCGACACACAAATTGTCATTGCCTCAACTCACGCAAGAACTGCACACATCGCTATCCACATCCTACATGGAACATCGTCGTTCATTCTTCTGGCAAGCCTTGCTCAACATCCAAATTGCAGGCACAAGCTGCTCACATCGGCTTCTTCCCTCACGCAACTTCCTCATTCTTTCGATAGCTCATTTTCAATCCTAATTTATCTCGTACCACGCCACCTTAACTTCCCCTCTATTACCTCCTCTGAACTCACTCGGCCTACATGAGGGTTATGCCTCTCTTCGTCTTTGCCTCCCTTCTAAATAATGAAGAACCTATCCTCTACAATTCATCTCCTTTGCACATTAACCGGCTAGAGTCAGATATAATATCCCGAGGTGTTACATATTTTTTGCAACAATTGACAGCCTACCAACAATCTATTTTATAATTCATTCCTCTAAAAGCAAATTGTGTCCTCTCAAATTCATCTCCTTTGCACATTTATTAGCTAGAGTCAATTACAATCAAATTTATAAACAATGCGCTTAACGCGCGAAGCGAAGCGACCCACTTCGCTTCGCTATCATGCAGTATATGTGAGGGAAGCAAGTGTTTCGTGATTAAAAGCTTGGTTTAGCAAAGCGGTTTGGTTCATGATTGAGCAAGGGAAATAAAAAAGGCGTGTAATTAGGTACCTTCGAGCTAGTGTTTGAAGGAGCGCATAGAGCAGACGGTGTTCAAAAGAGCTATGCTAATGTTGAAGAGTTCGAGGCGTCTAAGCATCGTCTTCGATAGTTCAAATTTGACGCTTCACTTTGAACTCGAAGGTTGTTGGAAACTTGGAATTTGCTCTGAACACCGCCATCTTCTTCGCTTCAGTTTGAACTTTGATAATTCAACCTCAATTTAGATTCGTGCATCTTTTTGGATGATTTTAGAATTTATTCTGACAGCCACCGTCTTCAATAAGGAGCACAAGTGGAGTTCACATTGGAGTTAGAGTTCCAGGTGCCCGAGCATAGTCATTGACAGTTGGACTTCGACCTAGAGTTCGAAGTGGCAGTTTTCCCCTTCAACTCAAGCCCCGAGTTCAAAGGAGAGATGCGTTTTATCTATGTTTTGTTTGTTTTGTGCTCTTACCAAACTAAATTTTCTCGTGGGTTTTAAATGATGAGCATTTTAAAATTTGATGATTGTCTTCCATCTACCATGTGATTCTTGAGTATTGCTCAATTTCTTGAAGCATATCCTACAACTATAATACATTTATTCTTTAATCTTTATATTTAGAATATAAATTTAGAATTATTTTATCTACATTGGGAGAGATTTATCGTCTATCGACCAAAAAATTTAGATTTGAGAACTTAGCATAAATTTGTGAATGATCAGTATTAAAGGAAAAAAAAATTACGGATAATAACATAAATCATTTAAAATGTTGTTATTTACAAATTAGAACCTGTGTGATTTTTTGAATCACAGAATTTATATATTTAAGCGTGTCACAATCAAACCTTTGGGAATTTCATGAAAATGAAAAATTTGGGTTTGGGTTTTATCATGAATTTAATTTTTTTACGGAGAATTTGAAAGATGGATGAAAGAGGGTGTTGATTTTGTAAATTGCAATGTTTCGAGGGTTGTGCATTGAAAATATTAATTATTTGTACTTAATGCTTTAGTGATTAGCATGGGCGCTTTAAATCAAATTTTGTTGTAGAAAAATTTAAATTTTGTTGAATTATAAGATTTTTTCTACAATGTTTTGATCTTTTAATTATTGCAATATACTATTAAAAATTATTTGTAATTTTAATTTGTAGATTCATTCTCAAAGTTAGTCTTCAAATTAAGTAGTAAACAACATTATTTTCTCTTTATATGAAATTTTTAAATCATATTTTATCTTTTATATTTGCTTATGAATGTATTTTTACATTAATATATGTATATAACTTATTAACACTTTGGTAACAGTGTCATTGCCGGGAACCAAGTCCCGAATGTGAAAAGTGGAGGGTTGTGTTACGTAGTCGACAGCCAAATAAAAATTTGTCGAAAAATTGTGACATGAAGCATTTAAATCATTGTGTAAATGCTAGGGCGTCCCCTAGAAGCAATGTGTTGCATAGGCCGAATATAGTAAAAAGTGTTCAAATGCAACTACACCTGCGCTCAAGTGTAGTATCCAATAAATAACAGTTCCCACATTATGTATAGTTGCGGTTAAAGAAATTAGCAATTGAAATGTTGCATAGTCTGAATATAGTAAAAAGTGTTCAAATGCAACTACATCTGCGCTCAAGTGTAGTATCCAATAAATAAGAGTTCCCACATCATGTATAGTTGCGGTTAAAGAAATTAGCAATTGAAACTAATATTAGAAAAAAATATTGGAATATAGACACTCTCACAGGTAAATTAATGAATTTATTTGATATTATGATTGATAGAAAAATAAATATCTTATGTATTCAAGAAACTAAATGAATTGGAGAAAATACCAAAAAGATTGATAGTTTAAGTTTAAAACTTTGGTTTCAGTTAGGAGTCGCATACTAAAAAGATTGATAGCTTAAGTTTAAAACTTTGGTTTCAGTTAGGAGTCGCACTAGAGATGGTGTAGGAGAAATTATATATATAATTTTGAAAAATAATGTTCAAAAAATTAATAGAATTAGAGATAGAATTATAGTCCTTAATATTGTTTTTGATACTAATATTTTTAATAGTATAAGTGCTTATGTTGACCAAGTAGGTTTAGATGTTGGTTCTAAAGAAAACTTTTATAATAACCTCAAAGAATTAATAAAAATGATACATTTTAAAGAAAGAATTTTTATTAGAGAATATTTAAAT
>NW_018243098.1:0-2162 GCF_001263595.1 Phalaenopsis equestris
GCTTCTAACTGGTAACTACTTCTCTAACCAAAAATAGTGCCGACACCAACTAAGCAAGAATATCAAACAAATGAATAGTAATACCGGGCAGGCCAGCCTCTAACAGGGAAGCCAACGCCATCTTAAAGGTAAATAGGAGTAGAAATTAGAGAATGAACGTAAAAGACAAACCGTAAACTTTTGAAGTGGGGGTGGAAAGCTTTCGTGATTCTGAGAGGAGTAGGAGAGGGCTCGGAAGAGGGGAGATCAAAAAAGAGAGGCACGACGGAAGTTCGAGAGGGGAGGGGCGTTGCTTAGAATTATGTCTTTTGGGTTTTTTTTAATATATAATATATTATATTAATTTTAATATTATAATATTTATATTAATATAATCAATAGTAACATATCATTAATGTTATTAACATTTATTATATATTATAATTTATAGGATTTATTATTTTAAAATATGATAAATTTTTAGAGTATATCATTATTTTTAAAATATCATAATTTTTTTATGTATAACTATTTAAAATTATTTTATAATTTGAACATTAACAAATCAAACACGAATGAAGACATCATTGTTCGTATTTGGTTCGTTTAACAAATCGAACAAAAAAATTTATTCATGTTCAATTTGTTTACTTTTTGAACGAACCAAACACAAACTCCTTGATGAACCGAAGATGAACTGTTCACAAATAACATGCTTTTTTGACAACCGTTGTGGTGGAAAACCCAAGGGCGAAATGGTCATTATGGAATTTCAAATCTCCAATTAATATCTAGGTTAAGTCAAAGGGTAAATAGGTAATATTGATAATGATGAGCTCTTTTAGTTGTTTGAAACATAAGGGTTTAAAGGGTCGGAACCAACTCATCACTTTTTCTATAATAAGGGAAAAATTGTAATTTTCCTAAAGTATTTTGACTTGGAATTTAATCTGATTGGTTGATCCTAAGATAGTGGGATTGAGCTAGGAAGATGATAACTTAATTATTTGAAGCCTCTAATCGGTGATTAGATGATAAGTACGATCTTTTAATAAGAATTAATTCCATTTAACCCAACATTTTAATTATTGCAAATTTACCCTAAAAACTTAACTTAATGGCTTGGTAGTGAACTAGGCCTGATTTGAATTTGCTTAATGAGCTTTAGAAAAGGAAAAATAAATGATCATGAACACTTTAAAATACTACAAGCCTAACTTTAATCATAAGCACAAGGTCCTTAATAATTTTAGTTGCCCGTAAGAAAATCTACTAACATAATTTCTATGTAGAGCATGAAACAAATGCCTAATTACCCCGCTCATGGGAAAATTAAATCATCAAGGTTCATTGAGCACAGGTGTCGGCGTTAGTTCGGGGGTTGGTTTGTGGGGTTGCCCGTAAGAAGCTGTCAGTCGTCGGAATTGAAATCCCGTCGCCCGCTTCGGAAGGACGTTGAAGTATGAAATCAAACAGACCCCATAATTTTCATAGTTTAAAATGAAAGAGTACTTTACCTCAAATCCTGTATCTCTCCCGAAGGATAAACACAAGAGGATGATGCTCGATCAAATAAACTAAGGAATATATGACATCCGTTTGGTCTGCGAAACATTTGTATTTGCCAATAAGTTCTCCTATTTAATATAAAGGATTAAATAAGGTTTATATTAAGCTGGGTTCGAACATGCTTCCGATAAGAGCAAGCCCCTATAGTTAATTACATCTCAAATGATCAAAGTCACTTAAGAAAACTCTCGATAAAAATCAAGAAATATTATCTTCAAGGAATTCTAAAGGGTAGGACTCTTCAACGAAATCAGAGGATTGGTTCAAATTTGGAACATTTTATTATAGAATCCAAAGGAAGAACTATGGGATGTCATGGATCCAGATGAGAACCTCGGTGACTTCCCAAGCTATCCTAATGTTTATCTTCAATTTTGAGGAGAAATATTTAGATGTTTCATCCTGCCAATTTTATTAGTGAGGGCTTACATTCATATAAAATGATCACACGAATAGCCTGGAAGATGTGAGGATTTAGGTCGTGACAAACGACAACCTCGGAGTCCTAAGACGAGTTAGGGCTTATATTGTATAGCAGGGCTATGCATAGGCCTAAAGATAAGGTGAGGATTTACGTTGCATAAGCAAGAAACCTCAAAGTCCTATGGCTTTGT
>NW_018243098.1:5353-5756 GCF_001263595.1 Phalaenopsis equestris
TAATGTGTCATGAAATCAAGCCCAAGTAAATGGAGAATCAAAATAGACTCGAGATGAGGAGAAGTTTTATACCTTTGCTCTAAGAAGGGAGGCTTCAATCAAAGGTGCTCGGCATGTTTGTCGGGGTCCAAAGAGGCTAGGGATTGAGTCCCTGGCATTGGTGTAAGGCCTAACTATGAATTCGACCAAGCTCGATTTCAGGTGTTGGTCTAGAGCTATGGTGGAGGCTATTTCAGAGGGTAATTTGATGGGGCTTTGTCTTCTCTTGCTGTTGTGAAGGTGTGGGCACAAGAAATTGAAGTTTGGTGGAGTGTGGAGGTGTGTTGGGTTCTGTCCTGGTTTCCGGCATGGTTTCAAGCTCGAAATTGGGCTCCAGTAATGGGAATGGGTGAGGGAAAGTGGT
>NW_018243099.1:0-333 GCF_001263595.1 Phalaenopsis equestris
ACTACTAATTGCCACTTGACTGCTTCCATAGAATTGCTGACACCCATCCATTATTATTAGATTGCCCCTGCTAGATCATGTTGCCCTAATCATCTATGCATATGACCAACACTGCCCAATAGTCACCATTAAACTATTGTTGTCTAACAACTTTTGGATTGTAGCTATGGTCTTCTTATCATCATCGAGAAACTACAGACTCCCAACAATTGTAGCTTAACAACACTAATGTCCACCAACCTAATAGTATCAATATATGCCATCACCCAACAAATTGATGCATGTCATTAACACTAATATTGACACACATCAACCTAATCTCCAACTATTGTT
>NW_018243100.1:0-799 GCF_001263595.1 Phalaenopsis equestris
CATGGCTCAAATAGGGTGGTTGACACCTCAATTTCTCCAAAATACCCAACTCGGACTTTTTTCCCCGAAACCAATTTGAATTCTTCAATTGAACTCAATTTGATCCCAATTTGATCCCAATTTCCCCCCAATTTCACTTCTAAACTCAAATTAATCATGATCAAGCTCAATTTAAACTAAATCTCAACCCAATTGACCCATACTTTGAGCCCAATTTCAACCCAAATCCAAAACCCACCCCCAATTTTGCCCCAATTTAGTCATGTCTCCAAATGTCACCAAATCGAATGCCCAAATCCCAAAATTGACACCCAATTTATGTTGAGAACTCTTTATGACATTCATTTAAATCGTTTTGGGTCATTAATTTGGACCTAACCCAACCTTAGCCAAACCTAAACCCGAGTCTAACCCAAACACCCAAATTGACCAAATGTCCAAATCCCTCAAATTGACCCTTCAAATTAATTTAAAATCATTCCAAATCTTTTCTAAACCTTTCATGACGATCATCTGCACAATCTTGACCAATCAATTGAGCTTGAACCAAAATTTTGACGAAAATTGACTTTGACGCTTTTTTGACTCAATCATCGACGGGGTTGTCCGAACGACCTCGGATGACGAAATGGACTACGCCGACGCGTTCAAAACATCAAAATTACCTACGAAGTACGCTCATTTTGATATGTTTTAGTGCGGGGTTAAATTTTGATGAAATTTTAATAAAATATTACTATGAAATTAAAAAAAAAAGATGTGTGAAAAAAAAAAGAAAATCCCCAAGTCTTTTGCACGC
>NW_018243101.1:0-331 GCF_001263595.1 Phalaenopsis equestris
GATGTTTATTTCCTTGACCTTGACACTTAAAACTTCTCTGTGAGTAAACGTTAGTCTTAATTTGGAGTTTTTTTTAGTAGCTTTAGCTACTTGAGATGTAATTAGCTATAAGAGTTTGCTCTTATAGGAGTGTTGAAGAACTCATAATAGGTATTGCACCTAAATCTTTGGTTATGAAACTTTCATGTGGTTTTCTTTGTACGAGAATCTTAGAAATTAGACACTTCTGAATTCTCTACAAAGAAAATCTGAAGCCCTTCGTAAGCCTAGACATAAACTTTCCATCTCTATAGAAATGCAAGATAGCTATGACAATGCCACTTGAAACATT
>NW_018243102.1:0-695 GCF_001263595.1 Phalaenopsis equestris
CATGGAAATGTTCCAAATTATTTTTTAAACACTTAAGAATCATTGAAATATTTTTTCCAAGGTCTAAGAATAAAGATATCTATTTTTAAAACCTTAAAATGATTTCTAAGGATTAAAAATAGAATTTTCACCAAAATAAGTCTAAATAATCAAATAAAAATAAAAAAAGTACAAACTAAATTTCTTTGGGTTCTCTGACCTCAGAGAAATTTTCCAAAAATATAAAACATATTTTTCAAATTATGAAATATTTTATTTTTATTAAAATCCCCAAAATTTCAATTAGTTTTAATAAATCACAGAAAATTCAAAAAATTATGAAATTTTGGCCAAATGACTTTCTGGTCTAGGGCTAGCTCACATAAAAATCTCAAGTGATTAGAAATTGTCCTCATCATCTTTTAGAATTTTCTTTGAAAATGCATATTTTTGCATGAAAATAATTATATGAATTAAATTAAATTGTGAAAATTCATATTTTCTCCTCTAATTTCTTAATTAACTTATCAGTAGGGTTACATAAAAATTTCAAAGTCATTTGACTTAAATTTGACAAATTATGAAAGTTTGGACCCTTATGGGCAAAATTGTAATTTTGGATATTTTGGCCTTAATGAACATTTAGGCTTAATCAAAATGGGAAATGGGTAATTTTTGATTTATTAATTAACTTATTTGATGATTTGCAATAAAAA
>NW_018243103.1:0-3667 GCF_001263595.1 Phalaenopsis equestris
AGATAAAACTACAACTTTCCAATGCCTTCTCAACGGAAATCGCAAAGGCAAAGCCACCCACCAATCCCACACTTGAACTTATAGAAATGCCAAACCAGCCCAATCAACCAAATAATATATTTTGAGCCCTCCTCCATCTCATTGGTTTGAAAATAATTCACAAGTTTTAAAGAATCACATTTACATCATGCTTTGTGATACAATGCCTAATAAATAATAAAAAAAATTGAAAGTGAATATTTACCCCATTGTATGAGCAAAAAATATAAAAAAAAAACGGGACCAACCTTCCAACATAATAATTATAAATTTGTTGTCATAAAAGTCAGAGGCTTGTGCCTTAAATTCACAAAGATTGTGAAAATCAAGGAGTTTTCAAATAACCAACCTTCAAACAACCAAATTGGAATAGCACAAGTTCACCACTAATAAATCTATACCTCGATCAAGCCATATGGTCGAGCTCAACGCACACAGATATGACTGAGATGATAACATTTCTTACTCACCAAGCCATCAAAACGACAACAATAAGAGAATGCCCACATTGTAAGACTAAAAACGAGCTAAGAGTTCTAAGCTTATCGAAGAAAATCAGTTCAAGAGGTCCAAATTATAAAAAATAAAAAATAAAAATAAATAAATAATCTCAATTGGGCAACAAGTCAAGGCAAAACCAAAGAGAACATGCTCAATAAATAAAGCATAAGAACAAATAATTGTTGAGTTAGTATCATTGTCAAACTAAAATATGTTTAAATTCTTTCAAATGTGTCACGAATTAAAAAAATACCTAACATTTCTGTTTTTTAACAAGTTTATGAAATCATTAAATAGAATTGATGTAATAAATCCGATGTTCTTAGAGGGCCAAGGCTAAAGTAATGAAATTGATGACAAAATTTCCATTTGGGTATCAAGCTTCAGACCAATAACATTGTCATTGACCAAACATTAATGCCTTGGTTAATGGTGCACATCCTTCATCAAGTCCACCAAAGCAAAAATAATATGATGAAATGAACTCATTTCATCATCTATATAGATAGAACAGGTCAATCAAGCCTATTAAGACACAAAGCATAGGACATGAAGAACTCGAAATCCAAAACTTAAAACCACAAAAAAATTATCATAATTAAGTTCATCAAGTATGCTAAGCTTTTCTTGCCCAATTTGCAAGAATGTTATCTGACAATAAATTGGCCATGAGTAAAGAGGATTGGATACAAAGAGGAGGGGAAAAAGAAACTTCATTAAGTACAAAGCATTGGTTGATGACCACCTAAATTTGGCTAAACAAACTATTACAATCAAGCCAACAAAATTCAATTCAAAAACCTAGTCTGCAGAGCAAGCTCACCTCTACCCAAAAAAAATCATTTGATTTCAATCAATTCTCTAAAGCTAAAATGCAATATTGATCAAAGATAAGTCTACAATACTTCAAGCCTACATGTCAACGTGCAATTAACCATTTACCAGTACATTTGTGAACATTTCGACAAATCTATAGACCTAAGCTCACAATAACATTAATATAAATTCAGAGAGTAGCAAGATAAACCAGTTTACAAAAAATCTCATTTGCTCAAGGATGGACCAAATTTGTTCTGGGCATTTTTTTCCCTCAGCATATGTTCCAAAAAGAAGCATAGTTGAATGCAAAAATAACACCAAGTGAAGAAACATAGAACGAAATCAACTTAAAGTGCCTCACCTGTATAAAAAAGCAGACGATTTGCCTGAAAAAACAAATAACAATGCACCTGAGATGCTAAAACTACAAGAGATGGACCCTCAATTTTTCGAAAAAAAAAAACCAAAAAAAGTGATCGAAGGTCTAAATTTGCAGAGCACAAAAATGAAAATTGCATGAGCTATCTTATATTTTGTGGGAGGACTAAATATGTCACACCCATATTTCTCGTTGGATTCATTCAATTTTGGTATTATGTGAAAGTTAGCACAATCTTCTAAGATTTCTGTGTTTTAAAATTGCCTAATTCCCTCACAATAAGTCACATTTTTTTGCTTATATCCAAAAAAAAATAAATAAATACAAAAAAGAAATCGTCAGTTATTTAAGCAAGACTTGTCATTTTAGTCAGAACTATATAATTTTTAAATCATTGAAAAACAATAAGATAACCTACCACAAATATTTTCCACTTTGGCCTATTCCAACTCCTAAAAACGCAAAATTTGTGTATGGTGAGAAACAATGAATATAAATCCAAAAAACTAATTTGAGCATATATTTCTCAATTGTCGGTAGAACTATTTGATAAAGATAACGCTTAAAATCTAGCTTGATCATCTACAACTTTATGTTCAAGCTTTACTCGATTTGGGATCACACACACACAAATATTCAACTCCGTTTACACACTCCATTTACACACTTTCTATAACCTGAGCCTGATCAGCAAGTTTTACATGGTGTGCTTAAATAAAATATTATTGACTTAAAGCATGATCAAGACAACATCTTGGTCAATTGCAACAAGTAATATCTTAATAAAGATGAGAAGTTGTACATTAATCTCATATGTGCAAAATAAAATGCATAAAAAATTAAAGCAAACATTTCGCTACTATATAGGAAATAAAATTTCATATTCATTTGCTTTTTAATATCTTTAAAAATTTCAAACAAAATGCATAAAAAATTAAAGCAAACATTTCGCTACTTGACTCCTATTTTTATCACGATATTAAATTTTCACGAGATAACTAAATTTTGTTGATAGATTATTTGGACCTTCATTATTATCATTGCTCCTTTGACATAGTTCAAAAAGCACAAGTTTAGTTGTGCATCATGTACTGCCAAAGCCCTTAAATTTTATTAATGTTTAAAATGACTACATAGCTAATTTTGAACCACTCTGATTTGCCTCATGTTGATATATGTGACATTCATAGTTAAGAAGATGTGTATTCTATTGGGTGAGTTGAACAAGGCCAAATAAAGTATTAAACTTAAGTTAAGATTTTATGCTCTTATGCAAGTGTTAAAAAATGGCAACCTTATTTACTATTAAATTAATTTATTTAGTTTTCATCCCGAGGCCTCAAAATATAAAAAAGCTCGAAATTGGTAAAAAGGAGTGTCAAGTGTGTTGAATACCTAGAGAATTAGGCATTTGTTTTCAAGCATGCACTTGACATTTAGAATAAACCAATGTAACCCCTAGGCACATTAATGCAATTAGTTGTGACATAATATGATAAAGTATGAGATATACTGACTTTCAATTGATTTATCATGATCATAAATATATGCCAAGCCTTCCTTCTGCACGATGGACATGCTATGACATGTTATAAAGCTAGTATTTTTTGCAGCCCCAAAACTTTTTATGAGAATGTTGATTAGGACATGCATGCCGAAGACATGATCATTTACATTGGTTGGGATAAAATCATACACTTAAGTGTAAGTATTATTTTTTTTTATTAAGAAGAAATGTCATTAGGATTGCTAGTATTACGTATTGCAAATGGGAGCGTTTATTAAACAAACACTCTTTTGCATGTACACTTCTATTACCATCCCCTCGGCACCCCAAGATGATTTGCCCTGGAAATTTTTATTAAGATTACTAAGGACGTGTAATGATCATAGTAATGTATTGGTGGTAGAAGAAAATTTTTCTTAAAT
>NW_018243104.1:0-3377 GCF_001263595.1 Phalaenopsis equestris
TTTTGTTACTCTTTTTCCATGTAATCCTCCTATTTGGTCACTTGTTTTTTGAAATTGAATTGCGGCTTTCTTTATGTTTTCGCTCTCTTTCCTTATGTGTACAGATGTGTCATCGGGCGTACTTGGGGCCATGACCGGCTTCTTTTTTTTATATGCAGTCGGGCGATCTTCGCATTAATGGCCGATTTTGATAGGTACGTGGTCGGGCAATCTTGGCGCTACAACTGGTGATCTTAGATTTATACGTGGCCAGACAATCTTGGCGCCACAACTGATATTTTTTTATTAGTGCAGAGTCAGACGATCTTGGAGCTACGACCGATGATCTTTGATTTGTTCACACCCAGGCGATCTTGGCACCACATCTTGCACTATTTGATTAGTATGTCGTCGGACGATCTTGACGCTATAGCAGGTTTTGACAAGTACGCCATTGGGCAACTTTGGCACTACGACTAATGAATTTAGATTTATATGTGATCGGACGATCTTGGCACCACGGCTGGTAATTTTCGATTGATACGCAGTTGGGCGATCTTTGCGTCACGATCAGTAATTTTTTATTTAGACGCGATCAGACGGTTTTTGCGCTACAACTGGCGCTCTTCAATTAGTACGCCCCCGGGCGATCTTGGCATCATGACCGACTTTGATAGGTACACGACTGGACAATCTTGACGCAACCAATGATCTTAGATTTATACGCGACTGGGCGATCTTGGCCCCACGGTAATTTTGATAAGTATGCAGTCGGGCTATCTTAGCGCCACAGTTGGTGATATCTGATTTGTATGCAGTCGGGTGATCTTTGTGCCACAGCTGGCACTCTTTGATAAGTGCGCCATTGAGTGATCTTGGGACCATGGTCGGTGACCTCTAATACGTATGCAGCTGGGTCATCTTGGCGCCACAACTGGTACTTGATTAGTATGTCGTCGGACGATCTTGGCGCCACGATAGGTGATATCTGATTCGTACGCAGCCGGGCGATCTTGGCTCCACAACTTGTATTCTTCGATTTATATTTGGTCGGGTGATCTTGGTGCCACGACCCTTTAGTTTGTGGGTTATTAGTTCTCTGGTGTCTGTTCTCACCTAAAAAAAATTCCTTGGGTTCGTAGTTTGATTGGCATTGCGTGTGTATACCTTATTTGGTGAAATGAAAGAAGGATTCTAGGTTATAAATTTTGGTAGAATATTCTTCATTTTTTATTGCTTTTACAATATAATCGTTACAGAAAATTTTTTTCAGGTCGTCTCCACCCCATGTCCTTAGGATTTCGTTTCCTAAATGTGCTTTTAGTTTGTAGGCTCTTTGTCCTGATCGGCGATCAATGATGTTAAGGGCCGCTCCATGTTTGATATAGTTTTCTTGCAGCTTGTCCCCTTGTTATTGGGTTGATTTTCTTTAGTACTAGATCTCTTGGGAAAAAGATCTCATCACGAATGTGTCAGTTGTAGTATCGTGTGGTTCTCCTTTTGTCTTCCTATTGCAGGGCAGAGTGTGCTCAGATTTCTTCCTCGAGGTCAAGCATGAGTGACACTCCATCACCGTTTGTCTTTTACCAATCTGCGAGGTCCCCTTCTTGAATGTCGCTACTTTGTGAACCATTTGGCTTTGGAAGTCGTACTCTACCGGCAGCATGACCTTCATTCCGTGTGAGGGCAAGAAATGTGTTTGGCCATTCGCAGTTGAAGGGGTTGTCCAGACAGCTCATTGATGAGAGGGTTTCCGCCCAAATGCCCTTCATGTCCTCCGCCCTCTTTCTTAATAGATTGAGGATGATCTTGTTGGATGCCTTGGCTTGTCCGTTGGTTCGTGGATGGTGGATCGAGGCGAACTTGAAGTTGATGCCTTGACTTTGATAGAAGTTCTGGATTTGTTTGTCCGTGAACTGAGTGTCGTTGTCCGTTATGATTGTGAATGGTAGACCATATCGACAAATCAAGTCAGTTCAAATGAAGTTCCTGACTACTTTCATAGTGATTCAAGTAAGGGCCTTCGCTTCAATCCACTTTGAGAGGCAATCTACGACTACCAGGATGAATCAACATTGACCTTTGGATGGTGGGAATGGCCCCAAGATGTCTAGTCCCCATACGACTAAAGGCCATGGACTAGTGATTGGCTACAATTTGTGGGTCGTGTGATGCTGCAACGAGCCATTTTTTTGCAATTGTTTGCTTTGCTTGGAGAAAGTCTTTGTGTCTTTCAATAGTGTCGGTCAGAAATACGCGTGTCGTTGGATTTGATGTGCTAATGTCTATCCACCGGAGTGACTCTCACATTCTCCGGATCGAACCTCCTGGAGGATATCCTCCATTTTTGTTTCCCTAATGCAACTCAGGTATAGCGATGTGGTGGACTTTCGAAAAAGCGTTCCGTCTGTCAACGGATATTGAGTGGCGTTGTGTCTAAACCTTTTGGCAATTTCCTTCGGGTTTTTTGTTTTTCAAAAAACTTAATGTATGGGTCGACCCAATTCATGGCTTTGTCCCTTTCTACCACCATAAGCTTGGGTTCCTCAATGATTGGTCAGCTGAGCTCTTGTGGTTCTCTGCTTCCTAAACGGATACACCTGGACAACAAGTCTGCTACGTGATTTTCTTCTCTGCTAATTTCTTCAATTCAAAATCACATGAACTTCCGGGCCTCTGCCTTGGCTTTGTTTAGGCACTGCAACATTATCTTGTCTTTGGCCTCAAACTTTTCTCTTACCTGATTTACTACGAGTTGTTAGTCTGACTTTACTGCGAGAATTCGGGCGCCCAGTTTGTGGGCCAGTTGCAATCTGGCAATCAGGACTTTATATTCTGCCTGGTTTATTATGTCGAATTCGACAGATATGGGGTGATACATGTGTTCTTCTGTTGGGCTGTTGAGGGCGAGTCCTAACCCTGCTCCAGTCTTGTTTGAGGTGTTGTTCACGTAAAATATCCACTCCTTACTTTCGTCCGAGCTCTCTTTGATCGAGTTACCTTGCTTTGAAAAATGTGATAGGAAGTTTGTGACTACTTGGGCCTTGATTGTCATTCGGGGATCATAAGTGATGTCATATTTACTCAGTTCTACTCCCCATTTGAGCAACCGATTGGAGTGTTTGGGTCGGGTGAATACTGATTTAAGTGGATGGTCTGTGATTATCTGAATGGAGTGCGTTTGGAAATAAGGTCGTAACTTGTGAGCAAACACAATTAGTGCAAATGCTAGTTTTTAATAATCAAATACCTAACCTCCGCTCCTTAAAAAACTCAATTGGTGTAATAAACCGGGAATTGATTCCCTAGCTCCTTCCGGACCAATATAGAGCTAATCGCTTCGGTGCACACTCCCAGGTATAGGGAGAGTTCCTCGTTTGGCCTCGGGCTTTGGAAGA
>NW_018243104.1:5413-5676 GCF_001263595.1 Phalaenopsis equestris
GAGGTTGCGCAGCAGGGTTGCGGTTTGGCAGGACAATTGGGAGGTTGAGCAGATGTTGGACTATACGGAGTATAGGACGGGTGACCGCCAAGTCGGATCAGTAACCATAATCTTGGTGAATTTATTCGAGGGATACCCCTCTCGAATCTCCCGAAAATAGATCACCCATCCAGATGGGGTGGATGTTGTCGACCGGTTGTGCGATTTGGAGTCGTCCATCAAAGGTAATTGTGAGCCATATCACCTGTGGCTATCCGCAAATT
>NW_018243105.1:0-311 GCF_001263595.1 Phalaenopsis equestris
GATTTGACTCGGATTGGACTAATTTTAGTAGCATTTGGTCCATCTCGTCAAGCTGATCAGTTTGAATATAATTTTGGATTCTTAATCGAATTTTGAATATTTATTACTCAAAAGATTATCTCGTGACCTGTGCCACACCTCGAGATTAGTGTTGGATGATGAAATATTGTTAATAACTTATCAGTTGTCCCACTATTTTTAGATGAGAACAACTTTGTCATCCTAAAATATCAAAATTATGAGTACTTTATATTTTTTATTATCATTTTAATTTCATAAAATGAATATATATATATATATATAATGAATAT
>NW_018243106.1:0-329 GCF_001263595.1 Phalaenopsis equestris
CCAATCAACTAAAAAAGGAATGGGAGCAATTTTTTGACTGTTACAACTATGCCAACTGCCTTTAAGGTCATCCCACTTAATAACAGATTTCCTTAAGTGTAGTTGTGTAAATAGTGTTGTCGAGACATGCTGAGAGTAATTGCATTCAAAAAAATGATAGGTAATGGATTCCTCCTTCTTCAAGTATAGTTGGCATCTAGAAGGACCCCTCAGACCTTTCATTCTAAGTATATCATCAGTAGGTAATAAATTGTGAAGGGTTCTCCAGCTGAAAAAAGACATAGAAGGAGATACGAATTTATTCCATAAAACATTCCCCCATTGGACCT
>NW_018243107.1:0-332 GCF_001263595.1 Phalaenopsis equestris
ATAAAATTATTTTTATGAGTAAACTTCAAGTTTTCAAGGTTTAAGATGTTTATGAAGAAACAATTTATATGTGGGATAAAGTAGTAAACACTATTAAATATGTGGTAAAAGATACACTTGAAAAATAAAAAATAAGAGTTTATATAAAAAATAATAGTTGGTGGTGGAATTATAATTTGCAAGAAAAGATAAAATATAGAAAATTATGTTATTAAAATTGGTTTAAATGTAAAGGTTTAGAGAATTATGAAAAATATAAAATGACTCATAGAGCGCTTAAGAGAATAATATGTGATGCTAAAAATTTCACTTTTGGTGATCTTTATAATAGA
>NW_018243108.1:0-909 GCF_001263595.1 Phalaenopsis equestris
GATTTCTGAATCTCTATTCATTTCAAGAAAAAAATGTAATTTTTCATATTAAGAACATATAGAATATTCATATGAAAAAGAACTTCATGAAGACTTTTCTAGGAATGCTAATAATACTCTAATACAAGTTTAAGAAATGTAATAAAGCTCCTTAATTTGATTCAAGTGAAGCAAATTTTTGATTAAGTGTCTCCTCAAGCTTCTTCTCACTTACTTTTCTTTTCTTTATCTTTTAGGATCTTTTCATTTTCTTTTTTCTTTCTTTCAAGTGAGAATTATTCTATCTGGATAGCATTTCATAGTTTTGAACTTCACTATTTTCTTCTTAAAGTCAATACTCCATACCTTTCTTCACTTAAAATCAGATTAGTTTATGATTTTTCATAAAGACTCATTCTTTTCTTCTTACATGAAACTCTAAAATTCTTAATACTTCAAAAATACAACTTCATTTACTTTAAATAGAAAAGCATAGTCTTATCAGTCTTATCCTATCATACCAAATATCCTTAAATTTAGAATTAACCTTCATTATTAAAAAAAATTTACCTAAATTTACCATAAGATTTATAGACATAAATATTGTCATTTAAAGTTAAATGTTAATATCCACAAATCAATTTAAATGAATTTTAAAAATATAGTTAATTAAGGATAAATAAATTTTAGTTTATTTCTTTTTAAAAGAAATTTTTCTTCCCCCCCTCCCCCAAACTTAAGTTTTTAAGTAATTTAAAAATGCTTAAGTACAAAATTTAGTAGGTGAACGAAAAATGGTAAATGCATGAAAATAAAAATTGATCTGTAGAGGATTTCTGATTATGAAACTGGGCTTTGACATACTGCAGGTACTAACTTTAAAAACTTAAAGTCATTAAAGCATTAAATGAAACATAATATATTATAAAG
>NW_018243109.1:0-1046 GCF_001263595.1 Phalaenopsis equestris
TAATTTGTCCTTCTTTATATATGAAAAAAAATGTCAGCACGAATTTCAAGGCAGATGTATGACTCGGAAATTGATGCGGCCGATCGGACATTTCTGGTCGGCGATTGATAGATTGAATGCTAGCAGGGGAGGTGTTTAAATTGAGAGATGGAAATAACATGCCAGAAGATTTTCCACATGAGGACGATCAATCTTAAGGACGATTGGTAGATTACTTAGTTTCAGATTAAGTGCCGATGGAGTCAAGGCGGGGGGAGGGGCCAAGGAACTTCTTACCGACCAATATCAAAGCGTTTGTCTTATTATATTCAAATATCAAAAGGCCCTTTGAAGTTTAATGATAAGGGAATTAATCTATAATTTTGTAAGTTAGAGGCTTATTTCTACAGATAGGGAGTCTATATCATGAATAAGGGGCTACACATTCTTATTGTTCTCCGTTGTAATCTCTCTTATTTCCTTGTAAAACCTTTCATACATTGGGTGTGTTTTCCGGACACTCTTGGATTCAACATTCTTTATGGCGCGGTAAACTTGGAAACATATCGTCAACAATAAGTAAAGCTCAACAACAACAACAAGGAGAATCCAGTCAGAGGAACGTGGCAGAAGCAAAATGCACTTGGGAGTTCGTGGAAGAAATCATTCAACAAGACTTGCAGGATTTGAGGACTCAAATAACTAACCAGATGTCAGGACAATTCACAGAGGTACTTAGAGCAGTAGCTATTGTAGGGGCAGTCCCAGGTCAAAGAGGAGAACCGCCCCATCGAGGGGCACCAAACCCCACTCGAGGAGAACCGCCAATAAACAATGGAATAAGAGCAATCAAACTGCAGGAGAAGCCCAATGGTGTGTTATACCAAGATAACACCGAATCCGCCTCTCTGGAGGAGAAAAATCGGTCGGTATGAACTGAGGCATTGGGCAACCAGAAAACACCTTATCACTACAAGTTTCGGGAGCTAAACCCTCAAAGAAGTTTAAAATGCCCGTCCTAGAGCTATACAAAGGTCGCTCGGATCCTAATGACCACCTTGCATCGT
>NW_018243110.1:0-1046 GCF_001263595.1 Phalaenopsis equestris
TAATTTGTCCTTCTTTATATATGAAAAAAAATGTCGGCATGAATTTCAAGGCAGATGTATGACTCGGAAAATGGTGCGACTGATCGGACATTCCTGGTCGGCGATCGATAGATTGAATGCTAGCAGGGGAGGTGTTTAAATTGAGAGGTGGAAATAACATGCCAGAAGATTTCCCACATGAGGACGATCAACCTTAAGGACGGTCGGTAGATTACTTAGTTTTAGATTAAGTTCCGATGGAATCAAGACGGGGGGAGGGGCCAAGGAACTTCTTACCGACCAATATCAAAGCGTTTGTCTTATTATATTCAAATATCAAAAGGCCCTTTGAAGTTTAATGATAAGGGAATTAATCTATAATTTTGTAAGTTAGAGGCTTATTTCTACAGATAGGGAGTCTATATCATGAATAAGGGGCTACACATTCTTATTGTTCTCCGTTGTAATCTCTCTTATTTCCTTGTAAAACCTTTCATACATTGGGTGTGTTTTCCGGACACTCTTGGATTCAACATTCTTTATGGCGCGGTAAACTTGGAAACATATCGTCAACAATAAGTAAAGCTCAACAACAACAACAAGGAGAATCCAGTCAGAGGAACGTGGCAGAAGCAAAATGCACTTGGGAGTTCGTGGAAGAAATCATTCAACAAGACTTGCAGGATTTGAGGACTCAAATAACTAACCAGATGTCAGGACAATTCACAGAGGTACTTAGAGCAGTAGCTATTGTAGGGGCAGTCCCAGGTCAAAGAGGAGAACCGCCCCATCGAGGGGCACCAAACCCCACTCGAGGAGAACCGCCAATAAACAATGGAATAAGAGCAATCAAACTGCAGGAGAAGCCCAATGGTGTGTTATACCAAGATAACACCGAATCCGCCTCTCTGGAGGAGAAAAATCGATCGGTATGAACTAAGGCATTGGGCAACCAGGAAACACCTTATCACTACAAGTCTCGGGAGCTAAACCCTCGGAGAAGTTTAAAATGCCCGTCCTAGAGCTATACAGAGGTCGCTCGGATCCTAATGACCACCTTGCATCGT
>NW_018243111.1:0-1036 GCF_001263595.1 Phalaenopsis equestris
ATGCATAATTAGGATGACATTTATGTAAAAAATTATGTTTAGGTGTTCAATATATAAATAATAAGTATAAAGCTTTATGGTGTGGAATTGGATCCCTCTTAAATAAAAAAAAAATTATTGTATACATACACCGTATGCAGAGATGCATGCGATGTCCGATCCTGACCGTAGATCACGGTGATCTACGGTCATGATATATTTCGGTGGCCCCCACTTTAAATTTTTTTTTTGTTTTCAAGAAAATTATGATTGCATCATGACCGTAGATCACCGTGATCTATAGTAAGGAACGGACACCGCATGCATCTTTGCATGCGGTGTATGCATACAATAATTATTATCGTAACCTTAGATGTAATTATTAAATTCCCTCATCTAATTAATTTTAAAAAATAATATTAAAAAATTAATGATGAAATAAATTCCTGATTAGAAGTAAATTGGATCATATGTAATTTAGCGAATCATGTAATTTTAAATAATTAAATTATTTTATTTAAATTGAATAAAATGAAAAAAAATTTATTATTGGCATAATTAAATTGAATGCCTAGAACTAACTCTATAAATAATTTGACCGAGTTTGAATTAGATCTATCATAAGTCAAATTTGATACTAAGAAGTTAGATGATGTTAAAATTTAAGTTGGGTTGACTCTAATCTAATTAATGAACAATATAAAATGAGGTTTCGAGTCATTAGAACTCTTATGACATTGAGGGATTTTTGGGGCAACTACAACTATTTGAAGAAGCAGCTCTAAAGTTACTAACGATTGAGCGCATTTACCCGTGATATAGTGGTTGAGGATGTAGTTTTTCTGTAACGACTGATACTGTGGTATACCAATGCACCTGTTGAGATTTGATTTTGAGATGCAAGTCTAGTATGCTTATTCTATGTTATTGAAGTTTTTGATGCTCAATTGATTCGTCAATTCTTTCAGTAGTTTTATTTCATGCCTGATTTATAAAATTTGTCCATCAGATTGTAGAGAATGCTTGATTATATTTTAAGCATATTTTTACTTATTTT
>NW_018243112.1:0-878 GCF_001263595.1 Phalaenopsis equestris
CAGGAGGACTGCAGATATAGGATATTGGCTACGTTTATTCAGATTCTGTTGGAGAACTTCACAGAGTGCAAACACTTACAAGATGCATGTTTATTTTTAGTGGCTGTGGGATTTGCTAGAATGCAACTTTACAAAAAACAGTGAAACTATCTAAAACTCAAGCTAAGTACATGGCAATTAATGAAGCTTGCAAAGAAGCTCTCTGGTTGAAAAGCATACTTGAAGAGCTCAGTGAAGATTTGAAAATAAGTAAACTAATGTGTGATAGTCGGAGTGTTATTTATCTCAGCAAAGATCAAATGTTTCTTGAGAGAACAAAGCACATTGATGTTCGTTATCACTTTGTTCGTGAAGTTATCGATCTTGATGATATTGTTGTGAGCAAGATCAGTATACATGATAGTCTTGTGGATATGATTACTAAATCACTTCCAATAGGCAAGTTTGAGCATTGCTGAGACTTGATTGGTATTAATTTCTAATCATTAGAGCTTTGTGGAAGAGGTGAAGAAAATTATATTCTTTACATTCTTTGAAAATACGTGTCAGTGTGGAGATTATTAAATTTATGACTCGAATTTTATGGGTCTTGCTTCTTCTGATCAATAAATTATGATCACATCATTTGTTACTTGAGAAGGAAATTGTGAGCATATAGATTGAAGCTTTTGACTGTTAGAACAAATTTATAATAATAGCCTTTAGATTGCAATTTGTGTGTTATTGTTTAGTTGGCTCTCTTTTAATTATTTTATTTAAATGGGTATTTCTAAAACTATAAATAGGCCTCTTATGTTTTGTGTAAGATTCACCCCACCTTTAATCTCTTATTTGATTTAGTGAATTCTCCTCATCTGTCCGTAATTTTTCCCATCTTG
>NW_018243113.1:0-888 GCF_001263595.1 Phalaenopsis equestris
ACACATTTTGTGAATTAAACTTCACACTCGAGCAAGAGTGATAATTTTTTTAGGATTGAAGGATCATTTTAACAGCAGGCTTAGTAACCTTAGTAAAAAAATAACATCATCAGCAAAGCCCTTGTGATTGACAGCTACGTTTGACTTGTGATTACACAAAATATGGGGATGGTTGGATGAAAGTTGATTAAGAAACCTGGATAAATAATCAAAGCCAAGAATAAAGATGGTGGGAGATAATGGGTCACCTTGTTTGATAACTCTTGAAGCACTAAAAAATCCATGGGACACGCCATTAATGAAAATCAAATGGTAGATATTCGACAACCATCTATTGATAAGAGAAATGAATTGAAATGAAAAGCTTCTAGCAATGAGCCTCTCCTCAATGAAGCTTTATGTATGGTATCATAGGCTTTTTTATGTCCAATTTGAAGATCACATTGCCACTTCTACACTTTCTATCTAAGTCCAGGACCAATTCCTGAGCCAACATAAAATTTTTCATAATGATTCTACCTTTAATAAAGGTAAATTGATTCTAACTTATAAGTTAAGGGAGATGAGACTAAATTCTATTTGCTAAAACCTTACTAGTGATCTTAGACATCACATTAGTGAGGATTATAGGTCTGAAGTGTTCACATTTATGATTACAATTATCTTTGGGAATCAAAGTGATGGTAGAACATTTGAAATAATTAGGGAGGTCCTCTCCCTTAAAGAAGCTCTAAAAAACATCTTGGACATCAGGCTTTATAACTTTCCATGCCTTTTTGCAGAAATCAGCAATAAATCCATTTGGGCCAGCTACTTTTTAACTATCAATAGAAGCTAAGGCAAACTAAATTTCCTCCTCATCAGAGATAAAAGAAATATCAAGGTTCC
>NW_018243114.1:0-805 GCF_001263595.1 Phalaenopsis equestris
AGTTTGCTGCACTCAAAGTCTGAAGTTGTCAAGAACAAGTAATCCAAGAGATGTTAAAAAGAACCAAGTGCTGCGACACACGAGCTGCTCATGCAATTAGACGTGGTGTATCAATAATACCGAGTTTGAGTTCGGTTGTCGATCCCACAGGGAATTAGGGAAACTCAATGAAGGTAAAGTTCTAGCCTACCACTTCTAGCCCAAGCCTGAAATGTTGATTTGATGTAAATCCTACAAAAGCAATTCTAAGTTAACAACATAAAAGTTTATCGGTTCAAGTACTTAAAATTTTTCGGTGACAAACATGAATATTCTTCTTTACTCCCTTCTGATAGTATAAAGAAGTTTGGCTAAACAATAGGTTTATTTCCAAAATGCCTACTTCTAACCCAATCAAAACATTCTTCCCATATATTTGCATCATCCTACGGGTTATATTCCTTTTCCTATAGGCTAATGGGATTAATTTAGTTGATTCCATTATTATCTCTTTCAAGACTCATAATTCACAACAAGTTTTAATAAATCATATGACCAAAATGAAATGCAAAGAAAGATTGGAAAGTTAATCATCACCAAAAACAAGTTCATTCAAAACCAAAAAGAAAATTTCGCACCAATCAATCATTCTTCCTGACCCTAAGGGAGAAAAAAATGATTACTCACTACTTATGTATGAACACAAAAACAAACTCATTTGATTGAAAGAGAAATCAAATACAAAAGTCTTGAAAGTAAAGTATTACAATCCGCAAAGAAAACTTCAAAAGCAAACTTATCTCTCTTTTTCACAATTGAGAACATA
>NW_018243115.1:0-629 GCF_001263595.1 Phalaenopsis equestris
GCGAAAACCCCT
Organism: Phalaenopsis equestris; assembly: GCF_001263595.1. Taxonomy (NCBI): domain Eukaryota; kingdom Viridiplantae; phylum Streptophyta; class Magnoliopsida; order Asparagales; family Orchidaceae; genus Phalaenopsis; species Phalaenopsis equestris. Next base: position 13 of record NW_018243115.1, read on the forward strand.
CGGCCGCCCTCCTTCTATAAAAGAAGGCAATGATCTCCTCCCCCCATTAACGATTCTATTAACAGAACAAGAGAGAGCAGAAAGAGAGACAGAAAGAGGAATGGGAGAGATGGAGTTCTGCAACAATAAGTTTGAAGAACAGGAGGAGCAGAATCCCCATCATTCTTCACATCGCCACCGAAACAATCAAACCAGAAATGTAATGTTTCTTTTGTTCTCATTTATTTTATTATTTAACTTTTGATTTGATGAAAGTTTTGGAAGGTAGATTTGATCTTGCTGTTCTTCTTGTTACTTCGGGTCTAGAATATAAGAATTTACTTTTGTGTAAATTACATATAGATACTTTATATCAATGAAAATAGCATAAAAATTTTCATCCAACTTATTTATAATGCTAACATCTCAATATTATCAAAACCAAATAACTTATTTATAAATGATGCCGTAAAATATCATTAAAATGAGTAAGAAAAAAAAGCCTATTATTTCATGCTCTAACATTAAATATTAAACAAATTAGTCCAGAAAAATTTAAAAAAAAAAAAATCGCAATTGAAAAAAAAAAATAGAAATTGCATAAGATGTATAAGAAAAATCAAAATAGAAAAAATAGA
>NW_018243116.1:0-2375 GCF_001263595.1 Phalaenopsis equestris
TGTGTAACGTACTTTGGCGGCAGCTGTGCAAAGTGAGGCCGATGGGGTTCCGTGTTGAATTGGCCGACGACAGCGGTGAGTTTTCTCGGCTCGAATGGCGCCGGCAGGATGTTTTGGTCGCGAGAGTCTCTGTCCTGAATAGTACGAAAGTGTCAAATGGTAAGGTTCGTGAAGGTAAATGGATTTTCATCTATATTACATTTTGTCTAACATAATTTTTTGAAAGAAATCACATGGGTGGTTAATTTGTAATTTTAAATATTTTAGGTTGTTTATTCCTTTCATTTTTTTTTAAAATTTGAGGGTCATACCTAACAATTCATCAATGAAAAAAATAATTACATAAATAACTAAAAATGAAGAAGCAACATTTTAAGTAGACTATAAATTATTAGATGGGATTATCAATAAAAAATAAAAATTAGATTTCAAGGTGAGAAGAATTATAAAATGAGATAAGGAAAATCCTTATAACATTATCCTAAAGTGCAGTAAAGGAGTTCAAAATGAAAAAAAAAATGTACCAGGATCACAACAGGAGGAATGAGTGCATAATTACCAAGGCCAATCCTCAGGAAATAGCTAAGAGAATAATGTGTAGTATCAATTAAAAAATTTAAGCACAAATAGGAGTGGAGGCAAACCAAATTCAAAATGTCAAATTAACTAAGAAAATATCTATAATTGCTCAAACCAAGCCCAAAAGATGACTTTTTTTGAAGGGAAGGATTCCATAATTGCTCCAAAGAAAAGCCAAAAAAGTGTTGTTGTATCAATTCAACTGTAGTATTTGCCGAGCTAACAAGATATCATAACAAAATATCTACTTTCATCATAGTAACTAAAATATGAGGAATGCAATAGTCATCCAAAAATAGACATGTAGAAAGCTGATTAAAATGAACAACAGTAGAGGAACCTTCACAATGTTGGGACCAAAAAAATGGTGCAAAAAGAAACCCAAAGAAATCATCAATAAGAGCATTAAAAGTGCAGTATAAACAACCTTGAGCATGAACATTAAAGTAGACAACCAATTAGAGGAGAATAGAGCATAAAGTCTACTAATTGTAGTGGAAATAATTCCACAACAATTCCATTTCTACCATTTGTTCTAATAAGAATGTGAATTTTTCTTTTGATTAGATCTATGGCAGAAGCCACAGTAGAGAAACTTTTACCATTTCTTTCCAACCATATATAGTGCAAAGTAATAAGGACCACAAGTAGAAAGAAACTCTGTGTAATCATACAACCAAGGCTATCTTTATAAACCAAAGCTTGAGTAAGATTACAACATATATGGAAAAAATTAGCATGAGATATACAGTGTTTATGCATAGTGAAACAGTAAGGGCACTCAAAAAATAAATGTGAGTGAGATTCATTGTGAATACCACAGATAATGCATAGATGAGTAACCTCTATTCCTTTGTGTAGAAGAGTATCCTTGTTTTTAGACCACGAACGAAAAATTTCTAAAAAAAAAACATATTAACCATTGAACCAAATGTGTTTATTCAAACAAACTTTGTTTCAATTTTTATAGAAAAATGAATAACTAGATTTATGTGTGTAGTTTTATTTGCCTTCCCACATTTAATCTAAAGAGGAGTCTACAATGCGGGTGTTATGGATGAGCTGGGTGCCCATAGTATGAGCATTAGCGATTAAAAGAAGAGTCCATCTATCTTGGAAAATGTTATCAAAATTAATATCATTAAAATAATAGATGATGGAACGGCCAAAATTGTTCATATGGAGAAGTACCATTTGGCCAAAGGTCGTATCAGAAGAAGATTCTGTTATTACAATTTATTTGAAAAATAGGCATCTTCTAATCATAACTATAGTTTGTAGAAGTGCTCATAAAAAAAGGTAAAATTTTGACTCTTAAAGCAAAGAGGGCCACAGGAGTTCTGAAACCATTTTCAGAAAATGGATTTAGAGATGGAATTAGAGTTATAGTGCCTCCAAATAACTTTAACCATACAATGTTTTTTTTATGTGTTAAGCTTGGGAGTGCCAATGCCACCATCATTTCTAAGTTTTGTGGAGTTATTTCAAGTATTATACTGAAGCTTTTTATCCTTATCATTATGACAAAAAATTATTATTCAAAATAGAAGACAATTTCTTTATGAAGCATTTAAGAATGATTGATGATCGGAACCATTAGTGTAAATAACTCCAAATAGTGGGTTTGATAAGTTGAAATATGCCAATGAATGATGGAGATTTTTTCTCCTCATCACTAAGCCAATGGTAAATTTATTCAATAAATTTAGGACAGTAAGTAAAATTGAATATGGTAGAGCTAATATAATTCCAAGATTTTCTCATGGAATAGTAGAAGTGTTGAATTAAATGGTGTT
>NW_018243116.1:2688-5027 GCF_001263595.1 Phalaenopsis equestris
AAAAAGGTAAAATTTTGACTCTTACATCAAAGAGGGCCACAGGAGTTCTGAAACCATTTTCAGAAAATGGATTTAGAGATGGAATTAGAGTTATAGTGCCTCAAAATAACTTTAACCTTACAAAGTTTATTTTATGTGTTAAGATTGGGAGTGCCAATGCCACCATCATTTCTACGTTTTGTGGAGTTATTTCAAGTATTATACTGAAGCTTTTTATCCTTATCATTATGACAAAAAATTATTATTCAAAATAGAAGACAATTTCTTTACGAAGCATTTAAGAATGATTGATGATCTGAACCATTAGTGTAAATAACTCCAAATAGTGGGTTTGATAAGTTGAAATATGCCAATGAATGATGGAGATTTTTTCTCCTCAACACTAAGACAATGGTAAATTTCTTCAATAAATTTAGGACAGTAAGTAAAATTGAATATGGTAGAGCTAATATAATTCCAAGATTTTCTCATGGAATAGTAGAAGTGTTGAATTAAATGGTGTTGCAAATGTGTTGTATAGATTGATCATCCACACTTCTAGATAATCAAATAATGGACTTCATAATTTTGGACAAAGATTAGTTGCATCATCAAAAGCTTTAAGAATAGATGATAAGCTACTTATAGATGGGCCACTAGACGTACCAAAAATCAACAAATCATCAACATATTTGAGCTGAGTACTATAATGAATACAAGAGCCCATACCATAATTATAGTGAAAATAAATTCTCTAATAATGATAAAAAAGAGGTTAAAGGGGGGCCAAACCCACCATAATCTAGAAATAGAATTAAAATAATAATGTAACTTATGATTAATGATGGTAGAAAAGGAACTTATGCAATGTGAGCTCTAATCTGACATATGGATTGAAAGGGAAAACTAAAGGAGACCGCCTTCTCCTATGGAAATTGATGATTAAATCTATCAAATGCTTTTATGAAGTCAATCTAAGAGCAAAACACTTTAGGATGAGATGGATTGTTAAAACCTTGAGAAAACTTATTAGCTAGAATAATTTTGTCAAAAATATTTCTATTAGATATAAAAGAAAATTATTTTTCATAGTTAGCTGGTGTTTTACTCGTTAAGAAGAAAAATGGAAAATTTTATGTATGCATAGACTTTTAAGTTCTCAACAAAATATTTCCTAATGACGAAATCCTTTTACCCATATTGGAACTAAGAGTTGACATTGACACTTCACACATAATTTTCTCCTTCATGGAAGGATCATCTAGCTATAACTGAACTAAGGTGGTTCTTGAGGATGAGAGATATACTACATTCAGAACCTGAATTAGATTTTACTACTACAAAGTTTTGTTGTTTGACATGAAGAATGCTGGATCTACAAACTAATGAGCTATGAGCAAGTTGTTTGATGAAATTAGACATAAGAAAACAGAGTTCTACATTGATGACCTTGCAATTAAAGAAAGAGAAGACCACTTATATAACTTGAGATTTATTTTCGAATACTTATGTTTAGATGACCTGAAGATGAATACTCTAAAATGCACCTTTCATAAAACTTCTAAAATTTTTTTAGGATTTATAATACAACATTGTGGGATTGAAATTGATCTAGAGAATAATAGAGCAATATTAGAAATGCCACCTCCCAAAAGCCTAACCCAATTAAGATCCTTCCATGGTAGGTTGACGTACCTAAGATGCATTATTTCTAACCTTTATGGTGGTGTTGTATGCATTCTTCTTTAACCAATAATAATGCCAAGTTCTTTCAAGACATTGACTGCCCACAAGTATTTGAAAGCATAAAATAATATCTAATAAAACCTCTAGTATTAGTGGTCCCCATTCTATGCCAGTTCTTAATATTTTATATTGTTGCTCTAGATGAATCTCTTATTGCTTTATTAGCCTATATTAACGAGGCAGGTAAAAAAAAAACATTATACTAATTAAGAAATCGGTCATCCCAGCCGGAAGAAAATATTCTTTAATTGAGAAGTATCTTTTGGCCTTGACTTATGTTGTCAGAAAAATCAAGACACAACATGTTCTCTCACGAATTCAATCGTATTTCTTGGTTTAATCCTTTTCGATATATAATGGCTTATCCAACTTTATGAGGAAGACTAGCAAGGTTATCAATGATTCTATTGCAATTTGATATAACATTCATTCCCTTGCATTCTTTAAAGGCAATGCTTAGGATGATTCATAGCAGCACATCCAATGCCTGCAAATGCTCCTTTAAATGATAAATTTTCGGACTAACAAATCATGACTTTAGAAGATTAAGAAAAACCAAGCTAGGAGTTCTATTTCGAGAGTGTTTCATCTGTTAAGAAGGAAGTCAAATCAAG
>NW_018243117.1:0-5464 GCF_001263595.1 Phalaenopsis equestris
TTCAGTTGGGTCAACTTTACACTCGAAGAACAGGCAAAGGTGATCGTCGCGCCTCGCAGCAATAATGAATTGGATGCTTCGAAATTGAAGAGCGAGTTTCCGGAGCTGCTGTCAATTAAAGAATCTCTCGTAAAATATGTGTTTGAGCCCAACAGGAAGCAGGGGAAATGATGCATTGTGTTGGGTGCTATGGAGGGGATAATCTTTTTCTTTTGAAATGAAAGGAAATATTTATTCTTAGAATGAATTTGGTAGTTAGCCTATGTTTTGATCAGTATGACTTCAAAGATGATGACTTTAATAACTAGAGTATTTGTTTATGTTTTAAGAAATATTTGGTTGGAATTTATTATGCATGTTCAAATACTATTGTTTGATGTGGGTATTTGAGAATGATTGGGTCTGATGGTATTTCTGTGTTTGAGCTATAAATTCAGTATCGACTTCATATTCAAACTGTTACGTGCTAAAAAATTTACAGCAAAATACAATATAATAACCGAGTTTAAGGAATGATTTGTTTCATTATGTGATTGGGAAACAAGTAATCATCTTCATTCCACATCTAATGCTTCAAACTCTTTGCATTTGGTCTCCGTAAATACAAGTTTAAAAAGAAAGGACATGTACATACCACCTAGTTCTTATATATTTATATATATAACACCTAAATTTTGCATTTTACATTATACGTCCAAATCTTTCCATATCACATCAAAAGTATCATTATTTTAACTTTTAAGAAGTTAAATGTACATTTTCATGTATAGATTTAAGGAGGCATATATGTAAATGTTAAAGTTTTTAGTTGTTAGATATGTAAATACATAAGATTTGAGTGGTATGTATGTGAATCTTTCTGAAAAGAAAGTCTAAACAATATAAATCTAATTTCAAATTTCAAACTAACTTAAGATTAATAACTTGCCTAATATTTTAAGGAAAAAAAAAAAGGAATTAAAACATGAAAATAAGAAATACTCTGCAATTAAAGCCAAAATCATTCAATCATCCTAATAGCAGATTTTTTGTGATTTCCATCATTTATAGCAGATTGACTATAGAATGGCTGATGGACGGTGAATTAGGAGATGTTTTGTCTTATTAAAGTAGAGGCATATAAAATAATATAATTAATTAGGATTTTAATTAAAAAAATATTCTCTAAACTTCTTAAAAAAACCTAATATTTTCAAAATTTCAAACAAATAAACACTTAGCATGAATTAGACGATTTGCCCAACTAATTCAATTAATACTCATAATTAGAGAATAATCAAAATTCAGGATGAATCTCAATGCATTATACGAATCTTAATAAAAAGTCATCCAAAGTGCCAAAATTGACTTGTTCGATGAGACAGACCCGATGATACCAAAATTGATATAATCCAAGTGTCAAGCTCATATCAAGTCATTAAATCACTTTTGGAAGCTTTTTGAGCATATTTAGGAGGCTAAATGAATGTTGAATCTGCCGAGCTTATGGTCGAATCGAGTATCTCGACAAGATGAATCCAACAAGCCTAATCTCGCTCGATACTGACGTCGTTAAGGAACTCAAATGTCCATCAACCGCCGTCTGATCGAAATGGTTCATATTTTTGCATTAATTGCATCAAGAACTCTATAAATAAAAGCCCACCCCACTCATGAGGAGGGAAAGACTGTAGCTGTTTAAAGATGTTGTCAGTTTTAGAACCAAATGTTATCCAAAACTTCGATTTCAGCAAACTTATAGTCAAACTGACCGGCTCGATAAGAAGGACCTAATGATAAGAACTCAATGTTATCAAAATTTGTCCAAATCGAACCAAATCAAGCCCAAATCAGACCATTAAACCACTTTTTAAGTTTTCTAGATAAATTTGAGAGTTCAAAAGAATATCAATTCCGACAAGTGTATAGTTGAATCGAGCGTCTTGACAAGATGAGTCCAGCAAGCCCAAGTTCTTCAATTCTAACATCATTAAGACACTCAACTGTTCATCAAATATCGTCCAATCGAGGGAGCCGCAAAAATAAGACCCTAATTTACCACAATTATAAAAATTAATTATTTTATTTATTTTGTCATCTTTTTTGCACATGTTTTGTAGACTCGCAAATTTTAGTTAATTATCTCATATCTCATGCATCATTCTAATTAGATCTTTCTTCATTTTGGTGTGTGTTGAATAATAAGCATATATATCTTAGTTTTCCTGAGCAACAACTATCAAAATTTGTTATAATAAGAACACAATGTTTGGGTTTGGGTTTGGGTTTGGGTTTGGGTTATATTTTTTAAAAGTTATACAATAAATAAAAAATGATATTGGGCAAATAAACATTTTTCATAGAACAAATAAATAATCTAAAATGGTATAAAAAACAGAAACTGTACCTGACATCTAAAGTTGAACTAAAAATGACAACACTTAAAGAAAAATAGAATTACAAAGAATGACTATTAAAAGGTGATTTGGCAGATGATATGTGGCCAAAAAATAAACATTTGAAGAATCTCATTTATCAAACTTTTTTTTATCCAACAACACATGCTCATCATCTTCATCAGATCTACAATCGTCATCTTCGTCACTAGAATCATCATCATTACCTTTCTTATAATGGTCATCATCAACATTTATCACTTCTTTATCATAAATTACTTCTGAATATTTAGATTCCTCGTCAGTCTCACATTCTCCACTTTCAGATGTGCACAACTTCTTTCTATTATCCTGCTCATAATCAAATAACTGAGTCGTCCAAATTCGTGCACAAGAACATCAAATTCACAAAAATTTAAAACTTAAGTCATTATATATGTATATAATAACCCGTTGAGTATATAGTTGTTAAACTAATTAACTGCACAACAAATGTATAATAATTTAAGTAAAAATCTGGACTATGAATGTTTAGTTCTGCACCGGGTCATGTGCTAATTAAATAATACTTTGACAAAAGAAAAAGGAAAAAATATTGTTTTATATTATCACCAAATTAAGACAACATACCTTATCCAAAGATTCCAATGCTTCACAATTGCTTTCTGAACGAGAAACTGCAAAAAATGGTCAGTTCAAAGATAATCATAAATAAAGAGAAACAAACAATATTATAGAAAATGAGCAATATAAGGTGATCAACATAGGAAAAAAATTTGATACATCTAAAAGCAAAATAGATTTATGTTTAGACATAGGCTTCATTGTATGATGTCATTTTCAATCAGACAGCTTGTCATGTAACTCGACTCTCGACTTGGATTATATCTCCAAAAGGGTCAGCTCTCGGCCATTCCACTTCCTTCTTTGTGTGAGCAAGTGATCGAGAAACTATTGCCCAAAGGTGCTTTTACGAAAGCTGCTTCCAAAATGCTAAGATCATTTCCACATTCTAACTTTAGGAAGCTCACTCGCTCTAAACCGAAAGGAGAGACTCTAAGGTTAGAACTAATGGCCGACTTATGACTTAGAATGCATGTTTTTCTCTAAAAGAGTTGTTGAAGGCAAAAGACACTTTGCCCTATCGCACAATAGCTTTAGTTTTTTTTTTTTTTTCTTCTCTTAAGTTAATTTAAAAAAGGTTACGCAATGAATCTAGGGCAGTAGATTACAATACAAATAAAATAAAAAAAGAATAATCAGCATCGGATTAAGCTACATGTGTGTTCTTTGCATTTGTGAAACTGTACGGGCAAAAGGTATGGACGTTTTTGTGTTTAAAGAACAAAACTAAAATTATGATATGGTGGGATTTGAAAAAGCATCATAACCAAACTAAGCCATAACCACACAATTAAATCTAAAAATATAAATTCAATGGTTAAAAAAATGTTGTATTTATATACATACCATCCAATGCTTATGTATTTACATATCTAACTCCTAAACTTTACTTTTACATTTATAAAGTGTTGGAACCCGTAATTATTTTGTCGAACTTTTTACTATTATATTATATATTATTGTTGAGAAGAAGTATGTTCCTCTTTGTGTATACCATATACAGTGTTAGATAAATATCTTTGCGGAATGCTTGGACCCAATCTTGATTTTATGGGTCGATGTTTTGTGGTATCAAACCTATTTCCCAAACGGAACCAAACAGAAGTATGAGCAGATGTATTTTGTTTAAATTTGATATCCTTCAAAATTTCTTCTCTCCTCCGAGGGGATATTGCATGTCCCATTCGTCTGAGTAACTCATGGATTGACCAATTTTCTTTGGCAGCTACTTGACAGCCAATTGTTGAAAAATTTGAAAAACTGTACTAACTTGAGAAACAAGATGAATTTCCTTCCCTCCCCTACTCTGTTCTTGAGAGATCGGCAGAGTAGCAACAATCTTTTGGACCTCCTCATGTCCCTCGGTATTCATAAGAGGATAAAACTTGCCTTTTCTCAACATTGGATAGATTTCTGGCAATTCCTCTTCCTTTTGATAAAGTCCTTCTTTAGTAGGTATTTTTTGGATCTGATTTTTAGCTGTTTTTCGGGCTTTCCTATTGCGGTTTCTCTTCTGAGATCGGGTCAATGGTACAGTCTTTGCACTTGATCCGATTTCAAAAGTTGACGGTACAGCAGTTAATCCTTCAGTCGGATTTCCTATTATCATGATTTCTTTTCCCTTAGTGACGGGGACAACTGTCTTTGTTGGTGTTATAGTGTCAGTAGCAAAGGTCTTGGTTTTCTTGTGAACTGTAAAGTCATCAAGGGAATTCAAGTTGAATTCAGCAGCGAGTTCTTGTATTTCTGGAGCAACAATTTTCACAACAACAAAAGAAGCCTTCCCGAGGATAACCTCGAGATCTCCAAATCCTGTTCCAAACTTGATGGTAGTAGCAACGTTGCGGGCCTCGCGGCTTGTTGGCAGGTCGCAGGTGAATGTTAGCGTTGGGTTGGTCAATGCAGCAACTTTGCAAAAGAATGTGCTAGGGTTAGTTATATGGCCAAAGTATTGTAGTTTTAGTGCAAACACTAAAGCTAACAAAAAAAAGTATGAATACTAGGTTAATAAAAATTCCCAAACTTTCAACAAGATTTGACTAAAATTTGTGGAGCATAGTTTAATTTAAAATGTTTCAGGACCCAGTGTGGAACCCACTTTATACAATGCCCAGGTGGAACTAGTCCACTTACACACTTATCGGGGATTTGTCCTCATATAAAGATCAGAATGTCCTTAATGACCTTCCGAATCACTCTGTCCTAGGATGGTTGAACAGACGTTCCTGAAGGTCCAAAGAGTTGACCGTACCTTCCCAAGCCAGAAATGGGTAAAGTATATCAACAGAAAAATGATGATCTGGCCCAAGAGGAATATGGACACGTCATCGATATATAAAGATAATATTTTCTTGATTTTAATGGAGAGAAGCGATCCCCAGCGGAGTCGCCAGAAGCTGTCGGCACTATTTTTGGTGTGGGGTTTGCCCGTAAGAAGCTGTCGGTCATCGGAATTGAAATCCCGT
>NW_018243117.1:5729-7034 GCF_001263595.1 Phalaenopsis equestris
CACATATTGATCTTAACCTCTAGCATTTAGTAGGTAAGATCATTATGAGAGAATTCAAGAAGAGTTCCTATAGGACTACTTGGCCTTAGGATTGACCTTGGGTGTTGGTTTGAAGTTAGGGTACACAATATCCTCACAATATTCTGGGATATTCTGATCCATAAGGACCCAAAATGAGGGTTTTATTGATCTATAGTTCATTTAGAATGGATATTTATCCAATTCTACTTGAAATATTAATCTTGGGTCTTTTGCCCCAGACACTCTCAAATTACCTAACTGCCCTTAGGACCTTCCTTTAACCCAAAATCAAACAATCCTATAAAATTCTCAATAAATCCCAATAAATCCCAAATATTACCAATTTCATTTCTTTCAATCTTATTTCTTTCAACTACCACATGGCCCAATTTGGTCAATTTGGTCATCTTTAGCCAAAATACCCTCAAAATTACCAAAATTACTAAAATACCCTTGGTATCCCAAACTTTCCCAAAACCTCCAAAATTACTCCAAATGTCCTCAAAACCCATCTGGACCCATCAATTGGATTCAATTTGACCAATTTGACCATTTTGACCAAAACCCCCAAATTGCCTTTAAAGGCCCAATTTCCCCAAATTTACTTCAAATGTCCATAAATTTGGATCCAATCTTCCCCAATTTCAATCCTAAACTCAAATTCACTTTAAATGTGACCAATTTAAACCAAATCCAAGCTCAATTGGTACATAATTGGAGCCCAATTTTGATTTGGGTCAAAACCCCCAACTTTGACCATATGACTTAATCTCACCCAAGTAAACTCATAGCCTAGTCAATTGGCCTCATTTAATATTGAAAAATCCTTAAAACATTCTTATACATCAAAATCCACCATCAATTGGCCTTGGTAAAGCCTCAAACCCATTTAATTTTGGCCTAAATCCAAAATTCCCAAATTAGCCCTAATATTGGCTAACACCCCAAAATTCAACATTTGAATGCCTTATACTTCAAATTGGCATCCAATTTTTGTGGAAAATTCTTTATAAGGTCATTTGTGACCAAATACAACAATCAATTTGAGCTTAGTCCAATGCTAGCTCAAGTTTGACCCAAGTTAGATCCATATGACTAATTTAGGTCTAAAATCAAAACCCACCAAATCCATCCAAATTGACCATCAAATCAACTTCAAAACAACTTTCATCCTTCATTAAAGTTGTTCATCATGATATTTTACACTAAACACAACAATCAATTTGGACTTAGCCCATGGCTAGCCCAAGTTTGACCCAAACTTAGCCCAACATGCTTAAAATG
>NW_018243117.1:7085-7653 GCF_001263595.1 Phalaenopsis equestris
CTAAGGTTGAGTTCCAAGCCAGCCATTAACCCATGGTTAGGCTTGATATTTATCCCATGGGTAAAATTTTAAGAAAATTTTTTTAAAGAGATAAAGAGAGGGTTAAATCAATGTACTTGCCATACCACATGTCTAAACCCTATGGTGCCATTTTTACTGAGCATCATAAGCTTTAACCATGGTTCAACCCTTGGTTAGCCACCTTAACCCAAGCCAAAAGCTCAAAACTGTGAGCCCCCACATGGCTAAAACCCAAATTCTTGCCAAGAAGCCACCTCAGCTCAAATTGAGCTGAGGACCCCTCTGCTTGACACCTAAGCAGTGGGGCTAAGCTCTCAAATGGCCATCTAAGCTCCCCATTGGCCATTTTCTATAAAATCCACCCCACGACCATGAATTGTGGTGTTGTAAAAATTTTTCACCAAGGGCCTTCCAAATTTCTCTGAGAGCTTCTCTAAGAGTCCCTAAGTTCATTCCAATCCATTTCCCCCTCTCAATTCGACCATAGAGAGCCATTTTTGAGCTCAAATTCCAAACCAGGACAAAATCTAATCTCAACCTACACAGC
>NW_018243118.1:0-780 GCF_001263595.1 Phalaenopsis equestris
TTGGACCCAACCGAGAAATTCCTAGCCAATGAAGAGGTGAATGATATGACTATTATGATGGATCAATCGTCTCAGAATTCACTTCCTATTCAGCCTTTAGTTCTGTACAAGACACTTATGATCCTACACAGAATCAAGAAATTGGAGAAAGAAGTACAAAATGTTATGAATGTAATTAACAATATCTCTGATTTTTTCAATCATCTAGACTGGAGGATGAAAGAGCATTTTGATCACTCTGGACATATCGAACAAAGTTTGATACGATTGATAAGAAAGATGGGATTGATAGCAGAGGTCTCTACTAAAGAATTTTTATACCAACCCTTCTATAACCTCTTCGTTCATGTTCAATTAATGGGTGATCTCAGAGGAGAAACAAGCATTGAATCGGAAGCCTTGCTACCTGTATGTCTATGTGTGTAATTTGACTTAAACTTTGTGTTTTCTTTGCTTTTGTATTTTGCTTTTAGATCTTAGTATAGTTGAGATTGAGCATAGGATGATTGTTTTCAGCATTTAGAGTATTGTGGCTTGAATTGCAACGCTGAATTGAAGTATTAAGGTTAAGAAAATACAAAACTTAGGTGTGTCGTGTAACGTGTATTGTAACCTTTAGAATTTATATATAATTATGATGTTTTGTGTTGTGAATGTTTATTTATGTTATTACATCATTTAATCACTTAAAATTTGTGTCTATAATGATTGAACGGATTTCGTTGAGGCTTGCAATTGATTGAAGTCGCAAAAATATGGAAATTGAACCAATTCAATAGA
>NW_018243119.1:0-1048 GCF_001263595.1 Phalaenopsis equestris
AAACTAATTTACCATTTTAAAAAATATATTTTCTGACACTTTTATAGACTTTGGGACTGAAACAACTTCATGTAAGAAAATTAAGGAATTATGTTGGCACTTTACTCACATGGCTCACTCTAATAAATGGCGACCTTGCAATAGTTTCAATGCAAAAATAAAAAATAAGACATCTGTAATTCAAAATCAGTTGATGATTCTTCATCACTTCCTTCAATGAAGAACAAGGAATTAATTCTAAGGTTAAATAAAAATAAAATATATGCCACTGAATTCATATGTATTTAAAGTTTACATAATTCAGCTTATTTACAAGCATCCTTGCATGTCTATACAGGTTGCCTAAGAAGCCTCCCTCAGGCCATCCTCAATAATTTTAATACAAAAAAAAAAATTCCAACCTCAACTAAAAGTCAATTAACGATTCAACATCCCTTCCCTCAAAGTAGAACAAGAAACAAAATCTAAAAATTAAATAAAAATGGGAGATTTACGAAGACTCGAAATATTTCAGCCGCCAGGGACTTTGCATCTTATTTTGTATTGAGAGAGCTTTGAACATCAATTTTTCAGAGGGCAGATGGAATAGTAGATAAGACACTAACCTAAGATTTCACCCTCACGTTGTGAGGACTTTTTAATATGGGGTTTAAGGTTTTCCATAAAGCAAGCACCTAGGCTCAATTAACCTTTTCAATAATGGGAGAGCACTTTCAATTAAGGCTAGTCATTTAACAATAAATAATCAACAAATAATAGCAGCAAACATTTGGCAGCAAAATTCTGCCAATAAAATCATCTTAATAAAATGCAATTATCAAAATTTAACAACCACGACATATCAGTAAGCCCTTATCTCCCATTAATCTTAGCTAGCTGAGCCTCACAAAGTTATTAAAATGTTTTAGTAATAACGAGCCAGGATTTAAAAATTTGTTTCGTTTTTCAGAATACAAAAGCATAATTAAACTTCGATTGTTTTATTACAACAAAAAAAAATAATATTAATTTAGTTAAATTCAATTTAAATTTTATTCCTAATTAAGCT
>NW_018243120.1:0-444 GCF_001263595.1 Phalaenopsis equestris
GCGGACTGTTTTGCGAACTGAAGGAGACGAAGACGGGAGTGGGATTCTTTTTTCATGATTCTAGAAAATAGGGGTTACTAATTTGTGAAACAATATGGAGAAAAATGGAAGAGCAAGGTTGAAGCAGTTATGCCAAGCACAGGTAAGTTATTTCCTTCTTTTTTTTTATTTTTTATTTCTTTGAACCGACCTCCACACAACAAATCTCTCACTTGGAGACTGATACACAGACTACAACTTCTTTTTCCTCAAACTTATATCCTCCACTGACGGCGTCGCCTTTTTCTTTAAGTGTGTTATCCTCCACCCCTGCAACACGAGACCCCTGTCTTCACACTAGAAGATCAACTGAAGCTGCGCACAACTTCAATTTCTCAAGAGTAACACACTTTGTTAACATACCAGCAGAGTTCTGGCTTTCACAAATTTTCTCAAGCAACAATT
>NW_018243121.1:0-842 GCF_001263595.1 Phalaenopsis equestris
GTCAGCTGCATATAAAAATCTAATTAGCATTTCTTGATTATAATTGAAAATGTCAGCAGCATAAAAAATCTAATTAGCATTGCCAAATTAGTTTTCAAAATAAAAGTGTTATTTATAACAGTAAATTTCCTGCAAAAGATAAACAAACTTTAGCTCCGATCATTATACACAAATAAGATATCAAAATTCCATTAATCTGCATCAGTAAAATTTTGAGTCGGTAATTCTGTCAAATACCAATTGTGTGCATTTGGTGTGCCCCGAAACATCAAATACATTAATCGGTCATTTGCTGCAATGAGTTGTTCATGACTAATCCAGTAATGAGAAGCGAGATGTGGGATTTACAGAGAGAGGACAAGTCATTTCAAGAATCGAACAATGAGAGAATCTTGGGTTGGAGAGCTTTCGGAAAGTACCGAGATGGAATGGGGACAGACAGTTCAAGAAACCCTAACTTCGGTGATCGACGCCGGCGAGAGAACCAAAACCCTGAGATGTTTAGTGCAGTAATCCGAAGAAAGCTTCGTATTTACGGCGACGGCAAGAAGATCGCCATCCTCCTTCCATGTCTGTCGGCTCCAGCTCGTCTCTGTTCTTCGATCGATTCGATATGGGAAAAAATTTGGTTTTAAACCCTAACCTACTTTAGGTCATGTTATAATCCGCTTCTACCCTCAGTATAACCTCAATATCACATCGTACACAAATTTTTTCTTTATATACGAGGCTAACATAAATAATTAATTTGCGCTCACCAAACAAAAGTAAAATTTTGTTTGTTGTTCTTCGAACTCAATTTATCTCGGAATAATTAAATATATATATAATTTAATTGATGA
>NW_018243122.1:0-786 GCF_001263595.1 Phalaenopsis equestris
TAAACCTGCTCAAACTAGAAGACTTTTGCTATCAATCATGTGTTGCATTGTCTAAGAAGCTCTCGTAAACTTGAAGGGTGAAGACTTCAATTTGGAGTTTTATAGGATAAGTCCTTATTTATACTTCAATCACTTCTACCTAGGTTGGAAATATTTTTTAAGGGTTTATCTTCATTTCATTAACAATTTTGTTCAATTATTTGAGTTGCAACACCTCTATATCTTACATTTAGTAAGTGAAAAGGTAATATATTATCATAACTTTTACCCATTTATAACCTTTTGCATATTATATTAATTTGATTGAAGTTCCAACAAACCCATCATGTTTCATTCTTTACAGTAATATATTATCATAACTTTTACCCATTTAGCCCCTAATATAATCCAATTTCAATTAAAAGAAATTTTCAAGTGTTAATATAATATTTATAGATATACCTTTCTAAAGAAAATTTAAGAAACTATCCTATAATACTCAAATTTACTGTCTAATTGAATAAAATGATCGCCCATAGGCCAACTAATATTTTAGAAGTTATTTCATAAATTTTCAAAATATATTTCATCTTTTAGAATTATTTATTTTTATAAATGCAAAATTACAAGAAAATTTCTTTTAAGTGGCTAATATATCTTTATTGTTCATGAGAAAATTACAAAGATATCACAGGTCAAGAAGTTCAATCAAATATAATTTGATTTTATTTGATTTATATTTTGAATTATGTGAATTATTGTTCCTTTAATGGTTTAAAAATCATTTAAAATTTATTTGATGTTATT
>NW_018243123.1:0-294 GCF_001263595.1 Phalaenopsis equestris
TTAACCCAAACCCAAAGGAGAAACTGCAGCCGGAAAGTTTGAAGGACTACTAAAGCCCAGTTTTCTAAGCAAGTACTTGTTGATGAAGTTCTTCACCAGGATGAGTCAGGATTACCGGACACATATCCACTTCTACAAGGGAGTAGGTTCCACCCCTTAATAGATACTAATTGGTACGAAAGTATCCAGAAGATTTTTTTTACTTTACCGTCACCTCATGGACATGGCAGGAAGAGGAAGAAGCCTACTCCTATCACCTGAGTCAGTTCAAATTTTCAGAGACTAGTTGCCAAA
>NW_018243123.1:424-894 GCF_001263595.1 Phalaenopsis equestris
CAACTTGAAGTTCCACATATTGGTCCTAACCTCTAGCACTTAGTAGGTGGGGTCACTATAAGGTAAACTCAAGTTGAGTCACCCTTAGGACTGCTGGACCTTAGGGTTGACCCTGGGTGTTGGTCTAGGGCTAAGGCACTCACTACACTCATCTACACTCACAATCACTTACAACCCTAAACTCAAATTTCTAGCCTAGGTCCCTTGATCTTTTTGGGATACTCCTGTAGATGGTCCCTAAACCTACCAACCCTAAGGCTATGGTTTAATTAAGATCAGTACATAGAGGACCCAAAATGAGATTTCCTTTGGTCCATGGCTCATTTAGGGTGATTAGTTACCCAATCCTATCAAAAATACCCATCTTGGCCTTTTGCCCCTAAACACCCCCAATTTACCAAAATACCCTACCATAGCCCAAAATTCCAAAACTTCCCATAAAATCTCAATAAATCCCAAATATTCCTAAT
>NW_018243124.1:0-702 GCF_001263595.1 Phalaenopsis equestris
AGTAAATTATATTATAATATTAAAAAAAGTGTCTGATTTTTTTTATTGACTTTTATTCAAAGTAGTCAGCAATTATTTTTTTTTTCAGTTGATGTTGCAGTATTATCTTATATTATTTGTAATTTAATTGATTTATTTAAGTTTCAAAAGTTAACTCCAAATTTAATTAATTTTAAGTATTAAACTAATTTCTTTGAACACAATTCGTTAACATAATTTGATGAAATGGTTCTTAATGAATAGGAGAGTTAGAGAGATATCCATCATGTTTTTTTTTAAATTAAGAGAATTCTATTTCTTAATGTGATTTTTCCAATGATTTTTTGTTATAACATTATGTTAGGTCTGGCTCATGTACTAGATAAGGGATAGATGCTGGAGCAGAATGGAGCGAGTCAGCGAAGCGGAGCAAACTAGCATAGCGGAGTGAGCGAGTGGAAGTATTTGCTCAGTTGGGGGGAGTTTTATTATGTGGGTTGGGGGTGCGGGGACAACGAGTATGACTGCCACTCTGCTCGCGATGACGTAGGCAAATTGTCGAACCTCGTTGAATCTCTAAGTTTTTTTCTTGATTTCGATGATTATTGCACTTTCTTTGACTTAATTCTTCAATGCGTTATTTTATGATTTGTACTTGTAAAGGAAAGAGAAGAGAGAGAGAGAGAGAGAGAGAGAGAGAGAGAGAGAGAGAGAGATGAGAGA
>NW_018243125.1:0-295 GCF_001263595.1 Phalaenopsis equestris
CATACCATGGTATATTTTTTATATCAATATTATACATTTGTTCATCAGGAAAAGTTTCCAAAATTTCTTTTGCGAAATTAGTTAATATTTCTTGTTCTAGTCTAGTAAATTATCAACTATTTGATTATCATTTCCCTTTCTATCTACTACAATAAAATCAAACTCTTGCAGCAGATGTATCCATCTAATTAATCTTGGTTTAGCATCCTTCTTTTGCATCAAATATTTGATAGCAGAATGGTTTGTAAGAACTATACATTTAGGTCAAATTAAGTAAGGTCTAAACTTATCAAAG
>NW_018243126.1:0-532 GCF_001263595.1 Phalaenopsis equestris
TATGTCTATTTTACTAAGCTATTGTGTGTTGACTTATTTGTTCTTCTAGGAGATAGTTAGAAGTCCTAGATTATAAGAAGTTTTAAATATCTAATTGATCAAATTAGAAGTAAATGTGAATAAAAAGGTTAACACATCAACATGTACGATTCAAAAGTACAAAAAATATATATAGAAACAATCTAGTGGTAAAACATCAAGAAAAAAAAAATCCTTACATCCCTGGAGCATGAAAGAATATTAACTACGAGATATGTGGTAAAAAACTTAGAGACTCATTAAAAACATATAAGATTCAAATGAAAGAAAATAACTGAAATTTCAAGCAAGTTAAGTGCTCTCCAAAATCCACCAATCTGATAAACAACAAGAAAGTAGTTTCACAAACAAGATTATGGTGACAATTTTAAAAGCAAAGCAGATAGAAATTTATCCCAAACATATCATATGCCTCTTTCACTTCCGGTGTCTGTAAGCCAATGTCACTCAATATTCAGAGATAAAAAGTACTCTATGGGAATCAAAATCAAAC
>NW_018243127.1:0-220 GCF_001263595.1 Phalaenopsis equestris
TTCCCAGTCTCATTCTGGGTTATCCAACATGATAATATCTTTAGCATTTGGTCTTCGATAATGAAATTACGGTTTCAATCTGTGCCCATTTACTTTAAATATTCTCTAGTTTTGGGATCTTCAATATTGACTGCTCCATAGGGATAGACTTTTATAACTCTAATTGGCCCTTTCCACATAAGACATCAATTTTCCAGGAAATAATTTCAATCTTGTATTA
>NW_018243128.1:0-618 GCF_001263595.1 Phalaenopsis equestris
AATATGCTATAAAATGTGGTACATACCAGTTGACATAAGTAATAATGTAATTTACAGAGAAAATAAATTAATAAATATCGACAAAACGCAACTTGCAAAACCACTTACATGAAATGTGTATAACAATATTTAAAGCATTTCTTTGTTTAAAAAAAAATATATATGGTTTAACACACGTGCCAAAATAGACAAAATACTCTGCAACACAAAATACCTGACAAAAAATAATTTTTTTTACATTGATGCGTCCAGCACGGTCTAACGTACAACATATAAAAAGTTGTGTAGTGAAAATTTTGTAATTCTCCTTCAATCTGAGTTTGTACGAAATATCGTAAAAATAAAATATCAAAACTTTATAAAATTAACGAAATTAAAATCTGAAGTAAGTTAATAGTAACCTATCTAGGGCTAGACAATTTTCCCAATTGGCCCAACGGACGAAATCAGTTATATGGCTCCCGAAACAAATTTTCTCTCCAAAATCTCTCTTTTTCTCTCTCTGTAACTCATGGTTTGGAGAAGAAAAAATAAAAAAATGCATGAAATGGCATCTCAAAGATACTTAAGTGCTTTAAGATTGTTATAATAAAATATTATTTTTTTAATAAAAGGATA
>NW_018243129.1:0-616 GCF_001263595.1 Phalaenopsis equestris
AATATGCTATAAAATGTGGTACATACCAGTTGACAGAAGTAATAATGTAATCTACAGAGAAAACAAATTAATAAATATCAACAAAACACAACTTGCAAAACCACTGACATGAAATGTGTATAACAATATTTAAAGCATTTCTTTGTTTAAAAGAATATATACGGTTTAACACACGTGCCAAAATAGACAAAATACTCTGCAACACAAAATACCTGGCAAAAAATAATTTTTTTTACATTGATGTGTCTAACACGGTCTAGCGTACAACATATAAAAAAGTTGTGCAGTGAAAATTTTGTAATTTTCTGTCAATCCGAGTTTGTACGGAATATCGACAAATAAATTATCAGAACTTTATAAAAACAACGAAATTAAAATATGTAGTAGATTAATAGTAACCTATCTAGAGCTGGACAATTTTCCCAATTGGCCCAACGGACGAAATCAGTTATATGGCTCCCAAAACAATTTTTCTCTCCAAAATCCCTCTTTTTCTCTTTGTGTAACTCATGGTTTGGAGAAGCAAAAATAAAAAAATGCATGAAATGGCATCTCGAAGATACTTAAGTGCTTTAAGATTCTTATAATAAAATATTATTTTTTTAATAAAAGGATA
>NW_018243130.1:0-371 GCF_001263595.1 Phalaenopsis equestris
GGTGTGCTGCACAAGCACGACGCGCCTATTACCGTTGATCAAAATGATCAACCCGACCCCGCAAGAGTGTTCAAGTAACCATACTTGGGACAAATCAAAGATAACAATGGAATTGAAGTGAAGTAGTATTTTTGCTAGGGATAGACGAATAGTTTCCAAATTATCAAATTTCAATTGTTTTGAAAGATGTGAATCAACATTTGGGTACCAACTCTAGAATGAGAGTTAAAATTTAGGTTTCACTCTTGAAAAAATATAAATCGGAATCTAGATACCGACCTCAAAGGGAGGGAATCAGAATTTTTGTACTGAACCCGAAATGAGAATTGAAATTTTGGTATCAATTCTCGAAAAGAGAATCAGAATTTGGG
>NW_018243131.1:0-1912 GCF_001263595.1 Phalaenopsis equestris
TCGTCACTATTTGTTTCTCTTTCATTTGTGTGTGTCAATAATTTGTTACTCTGCCGCGCCGTGAATTTTTTAGCACGCATCAAATATAATGTTTGCCGATCACCGAATGCTTCAGTTTCGACATGTTTTGTCAACTGACCATGAGTCGAGTCGACAAATAAAAGTCACCCGACTAACTTTGTTTAGAAGTCTCTTGATGGATATGCCAGTCGGTCAATTTTGTTGTGTGGTCGACCAACCTGTTTGCAAATATACCTAGCCCTTTCGCACGGGACTTCAGTCGTTTGAAACTCCATCGCAGCCACTCAATCCTTCGAGATTAGTGCTGTATTTTTGTTGTATTGTTGTATAAAGGAAATTTCAAAATTCTGGGAGGCATTCACCCTCTAAAGCAAACTGAAATTTATTATTTTGTTCTATTATCAATTAAAATAATTAAAGTTTAAGGTCAGATTATTAAAAATATATATATTTTTATATTCTCACAATCAGTTTAAAAATAAAATTTTAGATTAAACTAAAATAAATGTCATATCTACCTAAATCAATTTAATTTTCTAATCATAATACTATGTAGTTTTTTTTATTTTTTTGGTTTAACGAATATCAAAACTACTCTGCAAATTGAAGAACAAATATTCAAAGTTTGATAACAGAAAATAGGCTCATTATTTCAAAATGAAATTGAATCAACCAAATGAGCTCAGTCTTACTGCATGCTAGAAAATTCACCACAGTAGAGTAATGAATTATCGTCTTCGGGTTGTACCAGAATCCATCACCACTTGGATGAAAGAAAGATAACCAGTATGTGCACTAAAAGTTATTACGTAGAAAATTTGGAAACCAAATAACTCATGGCTTTGTCCAGTTAAAATATTTCACTATGAGTTGGCAATTACAGTTACAATATCTAACCCACTTAGTAGAAAGTGTTATACAGTTTCTTGAGTTTTAACATTGGTGCGTGGAAGAACTTACTGCTTCACAGTAGGGAGCGGTTGCAAGAGGAATTGATTGTTGGAGCTTCAGTGCACCATATTCAGGGTTAGCATGAAATTTTTTATTATGGACCGCTTCGTACGTTGCTTCATCATTCTGCAACATCGATAGTTGCTTCATGTGGTGCTTCGTCCCATGGAGCCAGCAACAACCGATTGTGGTCAGCGGTGGCTGATGGACGATGGTCGACAACAGTTAGTGGTTGTAGGGCGATGATGGTTGGCGACTGCCAGTGATCTGCGATAAGTGGTTGTGGCAGCAAGAGGTGTTCGCTGGATTGTCGGTGCAGGATCCAGGGCTTTAGCTCCCTCATTTTCAGGCACTTGCCTTCATCTTGCTCAGAATTTAATCCCCTTTTCAAAAGGGAGTAGAACTCTAGGTTGCAAATAAAGAAGAAATTTAGACCAATCAGATTGGACCCCCCAAAGATATCCCTTTGATTGGACAACGTTCGATAGACATTTGAGTATCTCGCTTACGTCTAAATTAAGCAACCATTGGCTCGTTAGATTTGTCTTGTCGAGCCACTCAATTTAACTACAAGTCTACTAGATTCAAAATCCATTTGAACTTCAAACGATGCCCGAAAAGCATCATAAAGTGATTTAACGGCTTGATCCGTGTTTGATTTGAGTCGGATTAGATCAATTCTGATATCATTTAGTCTGCCTCGTCGAGTTGATCAATTTAACTGTAACTTTGTTGAAATCGAAATTCTGGATGAATTTTTTAAGAATGTTTCTTGCCCATAAATTGGCTTGAGATTTGTGTTCTGCCTCAAGATTTATGTCAAAAGACAAAATTTATTAATGATATATCAAGTCTCAAATATATATATATTTTATTTTTTAGAAAATATTGCGCACGTTTTATTTTGAATCCATTTAATAACACTTTTGGTTGATTTTTT
>NW_018243132.1:0-560 GCF_001263595.1 Phalaenopsis equestris
AGCTTAAACTCAATGCAGCTGAATTTTGGAAAAGCTTTGGATGGCTAGTTTTAAGGAAATCGGAGTTGTAGCCTTGGAAGTTTTTTTTCTTCTTACATATTTTCTAAGTGGAGCTAAAATATTGGATACTTGTTTTTGGAGTAGTATGGACTTTTCTTGGATTTTGTCTTATGCATAGATAGATTGTTGTAATGATGATTTTATATCATTTTTTTATTCTATGTTGTTGTTTGCAGACTTTTTGTTTATATTTTTTGCTAGAATGTGTATTTTGATTGGCAGACATTCATTGTGTTGCATTTTACAGATCCTATTGATTTATTGTTCTCGTAATATTTTTTCATATGAATAAATTTAGGGATGACCCTCAATGTTTACACACAAAAAAATATCATATTTAAGCTGCAACAATCTAAGGTAGTTGTTGATGATTGCTAATAATCATTGGCATCTAGCCCTCTTCTGGAGTATAGATATATCTTTTAGTTTTCATTCTCCATTAATATGAAGAGTGGATGTTTGTTATAGTTTTTTTTTAGTAGTGTTTTAATAATATAAAA
>NW_018243133.1:0-841 GCF_001263595.1 Phalaenopsis equestris
CAACTTGTAGTCACCCAAAATCGACTGTTGGAATATGCCTAGTTACCTCTGCATTTCCCTTGTCTTGGAGCAAGCATATAGTTTCCTTAAAGTGGCACAAATGTTTTATGCTCTCTGTATGTGTCAAGCATGGGAGGCAGCAGAAAAGACGTACCCATACCACTAAGGTGAAATACTTGCGCCATAATGGCATAGCCATATCATAAGTGATGTAAATACACCAATGCCTTATAAGTGGTGCCTTGGTGCCACTAATGTGATGCCCGTGTGTGGCTTCCATTATTTTGTCTGGAGATGAAATGTCGATGTCCCGTTTGGAAAGGAATTGGGGTGCCCCCTTATGTTTGCTCCATTGCATGATTAATACATCATTAAGCACTCATTAATTCATGTAACCTACAATTACACAGAAAAATATAAGGAAAAGCATAAACATGATACAAATTGTGTTAACAATGCAGTAAAATATGTTGCACATTTTACACACTTCAGCTACTTTCCATTTATTGTAGCCTAACCATCGCATTTTGATTGCCACAAGCATCAATTCACACTCACATGATTGTCACGTTGGATCACCATCATTCTATTATTGATATTTGATCACCTCCGCTTGACTGCTACCATCAAACTGCTAACAGCTACTAATCATAGTAGAACTACCACCACCCAATTAAAATGGTCAGATCAAACTTATCCCATTACTTTTGCTTGACGGTTGGCACCCAACCATGATAACTAAACCTGTTCCATTTCTCAACCACTCATACCCGAGCATTAACATCAAAAAACATTGATCATCTCTTAATAGATTTTTACAATTGTTTAACCATCATTACCA
>NW_018243134.1:0-1001 GCF_001263595.1 Phalaenopsis equestris
TACTGAGGTTTTTAAAGAAAATCTTATATTACTTGCAATGATGTGTATACTTGCATAGTACCTATAGTATAAAGATTTATTATCTATTTTATAAATCATTTTGTATATTCACACTAGCTGTTAAATATAATTTGGGCGAAGTTTTTGGTAATTATTTGGAGTATAAATATCTGTGTAATTACGCGTCGGGTCAAGTTTTTGGCATTGTTGACGTGGATAGTGATAGAACTTTTAATTAAAATTTTATTTGAACTGTAGATTTATTTTAGGAGAATTAAAATTTAATTTTAGTACTTTTTGATATTTAAAAATCATAAAGACATATAAATTTAAAAAAACCAAAAATTAAAAACCTTTTAGGAGTTTTTTTATTTTCTGAAATTTTACCTTGTGTGTGCAAAGTTTGGGATCTAAAGGCTTAGTGCCTTACGATTCTAAATTAGAACAAATGATAAGAAAAATTAGAAAACAAAAATGACTTCACCATTTTCAAGAAATAGCGAACACGTTATAAAATAATATTGAACACCAAAATGTTGGAAATGAACATCATAATTTATAAAGACCTTTAAGGGACTACGCAAACCCTATAGAGGCAAATCAGTGCCTTTGAAGAAAACCTGTATAGCAGCAATAATATCCACTTTCACCATCTCCCAACAATTTTTATAAAAAACCACAGAAAAATTGTCTAACCCCGCAGTCTTTCCACTGTCCATGCTATCAATAGCATTTTTAATCTCATCTTCACTCAGAATCAAACTAAGATTATTAGTGTTAAAATAATTGTGAATATCATTAAAGGTGTCACTTTTAATATCAGCCAACACATTATTATCACTCTTGAGAAGTTTAGAAAAATTGTTAACACCATCCTTCTCAACCAGTTCATAATCATGAATATTAGTGCCATCCATCTTTTTAATTTTATTAATTACATTAGTCATCATCGTCTTCTCAATAAAGACATGGAAATAAGAAATATTTTTATCCCCATCCAC
>NW_018243135.1:0-312 GCF_001263595.1 Phalaenopsis equestris
TTAATAATTCTTTTCTTTGTCAATAGTTTGTTGAACATCCGCTGCGCATCTGCCCTAATAAACTTTTGTTGATTAAAAAACCGCATTCTGGGATTATCAGGGGAACTGGATGTCATAGGAATGCAATTGGTGGAGTTTCACTTCATTTTTGGGGGAAAATACGAATAGGAATTGAATTTTGAAGTTTAAAAAGGTAACTCCTGCCAAAAAAATAGTCAAAAACTGCCACTCGAACACAGGAAACCGTCATCTCACTAGTCTCTCTATCGGCGGGGTCGATGGCGTCGTTGCCACGCCTCTGTGTTACTTTTG
>NW_018243136.1:0-1364 GCF_001263595.1 Phalaenopsis equestris
ATCACTATAAGATCATAAAATTTACATCTAT
The DNA here is from genome assembly GCF_001263595.1 of Phalaenopsis equestris. Lineage (NCBI taxonomy): Eukaryota > Viridiplantae > Streptophyta > Magnoliopsida > Asparagales > Orchidaceae > Phalaenopsis > Phalaenopsis equestris. Next base: position 32 of record NW_018243136.1, read on the forward strand.
TTCATCAGCATGTAATATATTTTTTTTTTCTCGAAAAAATATTAGTCAAGTACGAATAAGATAGGTGCAAACACGTATAAATTTGATGATATTTAGGCTATGCTTGAAGGAGCTTCGTCTGACGTTGCGGATTGGAGGTCGACATCTGCTTCTTACAAGAACAAAATAATGCCGTTTCAGGGGTCGAACGTCGGCCAACGCCCGTGAAAAAATATTTCACTAAACTATAATCGCAATTTATTGTCTTTTCCCACTCCAAATTTAATTTTAATAATATTTGATAGTAATGTGGTTTTATTTAATAAAATATTATTAAAATATCATCAAATATCATAAATCAATGCTGGCCACTCTCTTGCCTCCGTATAAATTCCCATCATTGGATCACATTCTTCTCATCCACCAAACCAATTACAAAGAATGAATATCCTCTCCTCCTCCTCCTCCTTCTCCTCACTCATGTCTTCCAATTCCTCCAACACCGGCTTCATAGACATCCTTCCTCGTCCTCCCCTGGAATCATCTCCGCCCACGCGTGTGGAATTCTGGTACGACGATGAAGAGGAGGAAGACGAAGAGTACTTACCCATGCTGGCGATTGATTTTCTAGAAGAGTGCGGGGTGTGCAAGCGGCGACTGGGTGCGGGGCTGGACGCTTACATGTGTGGAGGGGAGGCGGTTTTCTGCAGCGAGGAGTGCCGCTCGGAGTGGATGGAGATGAAGGAGTATTTAGATGACGAGAAACGGAGGCCGGGAACGGTGATGAAGAAGGAGGAGAAACAAGGGGCTGTTGGGGGAGAGAGAAGGGATTTGATGAAGAAGACTTGTTGCTTGTTTAACACTGATCCGGCGGCGGAGATCTATAGAGCCGGCCGGACTCTCGTCGCCGGTTAATGATTGTACTTTCCGGATAAAAAAAGTTAGATCTTGGGGAATTTGCAAATGGAAAGAAGAGGCATCTTAGACTTCGAAATAGTGAAATAGTGAAAATTTTTCATTTTTCGTGAAGTAATTTTGGGAGACATTCGAAAAGACTTTGCTTCATCAAATAAAAGTTTTTTCATGCATTGACATTGATTGCAGCGAAGCATGAAATTTCGCCGTCTTCTCAAATAAAAAATAGCAATTATATATATATATATACATACATACATACAATTGCATGTGTCATCTATCAAGACTCTTTAGTTGGGAGAGTTTGTAAAACTCTTTAGGTTACACATTCAATCTCACTTATATGCGGGGTGGAATTCGTAGGCATATGAGATTTGTCGGGAGGCTTGTACGATAGCCTCTGACCAATCTTTTATACACACACACACACACACACACA
>NW_018243136.1:1654-10134 GCF_001263595.1 Phalaenopsis equestris
ATATAGACAACACTACAATTTTTCTAAAATAAGTCTACAGTTCTAATAACATTTCTAAGCCAAAAGTTCCCTCACTTCCTTCCTCCATCGGCCAAAAACTTGATATCACAATTTGATATACTTGCTATGTGTATATCTTCTTTAATTTCAATCCTTGGCAATGGCGCCAAAATCTTGACCCGCTTTCTATGTTGATAATATAATTTATGTTTTAATAGCAGCTACTCCTAATGACGTAGGTATTAAATTTTATAATTATGGATTTCAATGCTTGACTAGGATTGAAATGAAAGTGCACACATTGTTCAACTAATAGAAAATTTTCTCATAAAACCCCAGTATCGATCCCACAGAGAAGGTGAAAACACTTTTTATGGCTTAGTAAAACTTTAATTAAACTTCAAACAATTATCTAGGAAATAAGGTCGCAAATTTATGTGTAAAAAAAGTAATTAATTCCTACTAATTCAGTTTCAAAACTTAAAAGAGAATGCTAAGTACTTCAAAACTAACATTATGTAGAATAGTTCAAATTATATGAATGTCTTTTCCCTTTGCAATGAGATAATAATCAGTGTAGGAATCAAATGTTAAAAAGTTCCAATGAAGTTTTGTGACAAATAGGAGCATACTTAATCCTTATCCTCTTCTGAGTGTATAAAGAACATTGGCTAACCTTGAGTTAAATTCCTAAATCCTTGCTTATGCTGAATTGGTTCTAGTCTGTCACTCTAAATAAATCAATGTGTCCATAATTTTTTGACTAACCTAGCCTTAAGTTCTAAACTCTAGATCAATTTGGTTAAGGTTCTAGCTTGTCATCTTAGAATCACTAATTTTCACCCATTAAAACTTATCTATCTATCTATTTGCACTAACCTATGGACTACCTTATCACCCACTAGATTAATGTGATTTTTACTATTGAGGAATTTAAAGCCCTCCTGGTTCATTAAAGATTCACAATAAGTTTTAACATACCAATTGACCAGATTAAAGATGTAAATTAAGTATGAAGTAATGAATCATCACAATTATGGAATAAGAGAAATATAAAAAATTCTAATCCTCCACATGATGATTTCTTATTGCAGGAAGAAAGATAAAGAAAATTACTCAAATTTCATGTGGTTAACACAACAAAACATAATTTATATTAAAATTCAAGTTTACACAATAAAACAAAACATAAACAAAAATACAAAGTACTTATCTTAAAGTTCTCCCCAAATAAATCCTTTGAAGTTTTTTTGATGAATTCTTAAGTCTCCTTACAATTTCACTCTAACAGACACACACACACACACACACACACCAAAAGATTCTCACCACTAACCACACCAAGAGCCCCATGTGACAACAATAAATCTCCACAAAAACCAATGTTTTTTTTCCTTGCAAATCTCTCTTTTAATATAGCTCTCTAAATCTCCAAAAGTCACTTGAGATACCTCTTCAAATTTCATCTAAATAGATTGCATATTGACAAAAATTGATTCTGGCGCTTAGGCGCTCAACTGTGGCACCTAGTTTCCTAGACGCCAACCTTCTAAAAGCTCAATATAATAGCCTGGCGCCTAGGCACCAGATCCTGACACCATGAAGTTGGGCTCTCTGTTTCACGTATGGGTTTGGAGCCTAGGCGCCAGAAGCTGGTGCCTAAGCGTCGGTTTACTTTGTGTTCCTTTGTCCATTTGATCTCATTTTGCTCCGTTTTTGCTCCTTTTTCTCCAAACTTTATCTCTTATACCTATAATAACAAACAAGCAAATACCTTTCATTAAAGTGCAATATCATAAAAAATGAGCATAAAATGCATATATAAAGTAGCACAATTTTAGGCATGTCATAATGTGACTAGTTCTCGTGTTTCCAAAAAGGGTTCAATTTTTCATACATTATGAATTAGACATATAGATCTATATTTTCATACATGCTTAAGATTAGAATGTTAATCATACACACATTAATTTAAAGTATTGGATCATGCAAGAAAGAAAGAAAGTTTTCCAAACATGTTTGGCATCAAGTGATAGGCCGAAGAAAAAATATAACTTTTCATGCATTTGATATTGAATCATGAAGCAAAATATATTTTTTTCACACATTTTACATGAACTCATGGAACAAAAAAATTTATTATATGTTTGACATGAAGTCACAAATATATGGTGAAAAAACAAAATTTTCATACACTCAAAAACTAAAGCATAAAGAAAAATATATATTCATGCATTAACATGAAGTTATGAACATATCCATAATACACTTTTTATGCAATACATCAAAAAGAACATCACATGCCTAACTCCACTTGTAATATGCATATGAAAATGTAAGTATGCTCAAGCCGAAATGAGCCTAAATTTGCTTAATCGGAAAATCAAACATTCCATAAATGATCGTTCATAGATTCTAGGCTCAAAGATGGAGAGATGAACCAATACATAATTACCACGTTGATAATAAAACTACCCGTGTTAACTTCATGCACATCTCCATTTGCTCAACAAAAATATGAAGATCTCTCATGAAGAGAAATATTCATGTCCTAGGGAATAAAAATTAAAAGGCTTTATTTGTTCTCTAGGTCTAATAGCTTCAATTTTTTATCCAAATGAAGCCATCGAGTTAAACGACAGTGTTAGTACAACCTTGACTTAAGAAAACAGGAAAAGGGGCTAGGGCTTTGGAAGAAAAGCTCATGATACGTTGGAAGGTAAAATGAAGGCTTCCTAACCTAAAGCTTCCTTTAAGATCAATAGAGCCTAGATCTAACATCAATCTAAAGGTTTTCTAATAAGAAGGATAATAAGATTTGAAAGAAAATTTCACCACCATGACTTTTGATGACAAGTGCTCTTTGCTTGTCCAAGTTCCTCCGTGACGTTTGATTAGTTTTTTTGATTTCGTAAACCCATTTATGACATGCATGTTATAAGCAAATGAAAAATATGCATAATTGAACGAAAATGAAACAACAATGTCTCTTCCTTCTTGAATACAAAAAAAAAAGAGAAGAGAATCTCTCAAAAAAATTATAGCATGTATCATTGATGAATTTTTATGATTGTGTATGATTTTTATGGATAAATACAGGTGTTTTGTAAATGCATGATGAGATCTCAATGTGCATAAATGTATATATATTATGAAATGTCTTATGAAAAGTCTAATTAGTATTATATTTGATATTTTTCTTCTCATAAGATGAACTAAGGATTAATCAAAAGATGAAGTAGAGTTAACTTTAAAGTTGTTTATGGCTTGCTCTTCTTTAAATAATTTTTGGGCAATGCTCCATCGGCTTTTCTACTAGTTTTTCGTCATAAAGATTTTACAAATTAATTTTGGTATGAATTCTTTTGTTATATTAAGTTGATGTGCTGCATGCTAATAACACAATTTTCCACTTAATATTGTTTTAGACGACTCAAATGTGTCCCATGACCACAAGTTCACAGGCGTGCTTTCCATAAACTTCTTATATTTTACGTGACAAGGGTCCTAAATAGATACAATCCTAAAGTAAGCAGTTGTTTTCCTTTAAAAACATAATTTAGCGCATGAATTTTATATTGATAGACAATGCGTTGGACTATTTGGTTGGTCACCGTCTTCAACATAACGACTAATTATGGTGAATCCAATGGGTGCAAACTAGTGGAGTAAAGCTCGCATGAGCTTGATTAAGCTCAAGCTTAATTCTCTAAAATATAAATTGACTCACGAGCTGGCTCATTTTTTTTTATTGCAGGAAATGGCTATAACAAAATAACAATAAATGTTCAATTAAAAGAGAAAAAAAAGGAAATTATTTGCTATAAAAATAAAATATAGTTATTAATTTTTGTAATAATTTTAATATATTTTAAGTATTTTTGTAATAATTATTTTTGAAGGAGCCTTCTCATGAGCTAATAAGTTGAAACAAGGTTCGCTTTTATATTTTAAGAAATAGGGTAGAATGATCATATTTATTTTTAAAAACAATTTTCATTAGTCTGCCTCATTAAATACTTATGTGCTAAGATTTTTATATAAATTGTTTTATAAAAGAAAAAAAAAATTAATATTCTTTATTCCCAGTTTACCCTTTTTTTCCACCACTAGCCAACAACTCTTGAAAATAACAGTACTGAATGGATGAAGGCTACACATAGCTGAAGTTGAACGCAACTGAATTTTAGAGTTTGTCAAACACAAGACAGAGACGGCCGAAAGGCTGTTTTTGGATGGCCTCCACATTTTCCTCTCTTTAAAATAAGAAAAACCAAAATAATTTCCAAAATACATAATAATGGTTTTGTTGTTCAACTTGCAGTACTGCTCCTAACCATATAAAGAATGAAATAATTGCAAAATAGGTCAAAGTCAGCTTGCCATATAAGGAACAAAATAAACTTTAAGTAGGCCAAAGTCAGCGAAATTGGCCTTATTGTGCCTCGGTGTGAAGCCTCCAAGTTCTCCCATATATTTGGACTGACAAGTAGTACAAAGTTTGCTGGGCAAATTGTCAACTCATTGAGTTTTATTTTAAAAATTATGGAAGCAAGGTGCCTTAAATTTCCTTTTGAGATCATTTTTTATTTTTTATTTTATTTTAGGGTCATTTTGATGCACACCACACAATTCTTATGTACTTAGATATTTAACAACTAAAATTTGATATTTAGAGATATATGGCTCAAATCTTCAATATCAATAAGCTAGGCAAGGTGACAGAGTGGTGGTGTTGGCTTGGCAGCATTTGTGGTGCTAGAGGACAGGAAGTGACTAGTAACAATGATTTCTATAAGGAAATCATTGTTGAGGAAGAGTATGCTTTTTCACAATTAGAGTTGTTAGCATACTGTGCAACTAATTTGTATCAATTTTCAAAAATTAGTAAACTCTAATAATACTTTTAAGATTTTCTAAAATTTTCTCACACCAATTTCATAACTGATCCCTTTCAACATGTAACACTAAGGAGGAAAAGTCTAAATTAGGATCCTTTTGAATGTTGCCAAGAGTTTAGTCCTAATCATATATAATATGACCGCCAATAAGATTCCAAATCCATTGTTTTAGCCTTGAACCTAATTAGGTAAGCTGATTAAAACAAACTAGAAGGAATTAATGGAATGCTTCAAGCCATCTGATCCCTTCGGAGATCTTACCATTATGTTATTAACTAATTATGTCGCAAGATAGTTTCTTATAGTCAATGCGCTAATTGTTTTCCTTAATAGTACCGTAGATAACTTCTTGAGAGCGGAGGTAGAATAAAAACAATGAGAGAGCATCTAGAAATATTTGAAATTCTGAGAAATAAATATTAATTTTTTAAATGAAAGGATCGATAAGGACACACATGGATGTCTCTCTGTGGGGCTTAACTTAGCCCCACCACTATCTACAAGATAAAATAGTCTTTAAAATGCATTCAATTTTATTCCACTTCATATTTTGTTTTTAATGTTTTAAAAAATAGATAATTATTATATATTTTAATTTTGGTGATATTTTGATTATTTTGAACGAGAAAAGCAGGACTATAATATAGACTGTTACTTGCTTCAATTAATTTGATGTTCATTAATTTTTGAATTTGAATTTGAAATTCTTTTTAATCTCCAGAGATGTGTTTCATACAACGTACCTTAATAATACGAGAATGATTAATCAATTCAATTTTCTGTACATGTTCGTCTTGAGATCAAATTTGTGAAGGATTTTCAGAAAAAGAAGATGTAAATAAAGAGAACGCAAAAGTGCGTAATTCAGAAAGTTTAGAAAGCTTTGGAGAAAATGAAAATATGGTTCAGACGATACAGTATAACCCTGCATTCACACACGCGTAAACGCCATCTCATTGCCATAAAGCTTCAAAAGAAGTTCAGCACATTTTCTCCACACGACAATGTATTTATCTACTAGAAGTATATAGGCTGTTAAAATCATTTTATTTGCATTAAATACCTCCACACGACAATGTATTTATAGGCTGTTAAAATCATTTTATTTGCATTAAATAGAATACATAAGTGATATAAGCCATGCTCTAATGTATGTTATATCGGCTGAAAACAATGTAAAAATCCTTAAGGTGTCGGATTCAACAGCGGCACAGCAAAAAGATAAAATAATAAGAAGAAGAAAAAACGAAGACATAAGCCGCCCGTTGTTGTTTAATATATATATAGTCACGCCATCAAACGCCAAAATGTCGTCTTTTAATTGCCAGATGAAGTACGATCAAAATGTGAGATACTTTGACTCGGAAATTAAACAATAGCCTGAGTTGTTAGTAGTTACGTTAGTTGCCACCATACACGTACGCGTACATGCAGAAAAAGAGATGTCTGAGATCAGGCTGAGCTCAGCACGAAGCCGCGGAGAAATAACTGAATTCGCTACGTAATATCTGCTCTTATCTCGTTTCTCTAAATTTGTATACTCCATCGTATATAACATTTCTGATTGCAATTTTTATATAATGCAGTCCAATTGGTCTTTGCAAATAGCGTAAATTTGTTTTTTGCTCTGTAAATTATCATATAAATTGGCGTCAGGCTTATTTTTTTTAATGCCACGCGTCGTCCAGTCAAATGATTTTTATTTATAAATTGAGTTTTATCTTTTATTTCTTTTTTTGTTTTCTTTAGTTCTCTCGTAAGTCATTTATCTTGGAGATAAACCCATTAACATCAGTGGTGATCAAATTTGACTAAATAGGCCGAGATTAAACACTCAGAAGGTGTTTGGAAACTTCAAGGGATTAAATGGACAACCCTTTGATGTCTAAACATAGTGTGCTTATGGTCAGAACGACCCCCCTTCGAAGATATAAATCAGTGAGTCTAAAATCACTTAATTATATTGTATGAAATCTAAATTAATTAGCGTCAGAAAATTGCCGGCTCAAATTTTTGTGTCGGATCTGCGTCAGTCTTACGTCGATGCTAATCAAGTTCGATAGTTGCGATGAAAAATATTCGACACACTATAATTAATTAATAACATCGACGGTCCGAACGGCACAACCAACACAAAATAATTTGCATTGAAAAATGTTGACTGATGCACAAACCCTAAAATTCTAATCCTGCACGCTCAACACTTATGCGTGCTCCACTGTTCTGTTAGTTTAGGGCTCCAACAAACAATTATATCTATTGAGCATCTGGTGATTTCGGGGAGTTTGCACCAGGGATTTCAAGGCTCGGGCGAGTATTCTTCAAGTACAAGCTTAGGTAAAGTTCTCTTCTCTGTTTAGGTTCTTTTCCTTAATCAATTTATTTATTTATTATTATTTTTTTTGTAGATCTTTGTGGTTTTTATGTAAAAATTGAAGTTTAGGTGTTTGGTATGTAATACATAAAGATTGTGTGATTTGTATGTGAAAATTGAAGTTTATGCGTTCGATATGTAATACATGAGAATTGAGGAGTTTATATGTAAAAATTGAAGATTGGGTATTAGATATCTAATGCATAAGACTTAACTGGACTGTATTTAAAACTTTTAGGTGCAAGTTATCTACTACATATGAATTGAGAGTAAAAATTGAAGTTTGAGTGTTAGATATGTAACACATAATAATTGTGCGGTTTGTATGAAAAATTGAAGTACATGTGTTTGATATGTAATAGATATGAATTGTGTGATTTGTTTGTAAATTGAAATTGATTAGTATGTAAAATTGAAATTTAATTGTTAGATATGTAGTACAAAAGAATTGAGTAGATTGAATGTACAACTTCAAGTTTATGTTTCAGATATGTAATTCATAAGAACTAAGTGGAATGTATGTACAAATTGAAGTACAGATATTAGATATGTAATACCTAAGAATTGTGTGCTCTTTATGTGAAAATTGAAGTTTAGGTTTTAGACATGTAATAGGAAGTTTGAGTGTTAGATATGTAATGCATAGTAATTGAGATATGTAATACATAATAATTGCGTGGAATGTATGTAAAAATTGAAGTATAGGTGTTGGATATGTAATATATTAGAATTGTGTGGTTTGTATGTAAAAATTGATGTATGTGTTAGAAATGTAATACATAAGAAAAGTGGAATGTATGTAAAAATATAAGTTTATATCTTAGCAATGTAATACACAGGGACTGAGCGGAATGTATGTAAAATTGAACTTTTGTCTTAGACAGGAAATTCATAAAAATAGTGTGATTTGTGTGAAAATTGAAGTTTAGGTGTTAGATATGTAATACATAAAAATTGTCCAGGTTGTATGTAAGAATTGATATTTAGGAATTAGATATGGAACACATAAGAATTGTGTGGTTTGTATCATGTAAAAATTGAAATTTAGGTGTTGGATATGTAGTACTTAAGAATGGAGTGGAATGTATGCCAAAATTGAAGTTTAGGTGTTAGACATCTAATATGTTTGAATTGTGTGGCATGTATGTAAAAAAAAAAAGAAGTTTTGTTGTTAGATATTGTAACACGAAAGGATGCATCTCTTA
>NW_018243137.1:0-396 GCF_001263595.1 Phalaenopsis equestris
ATTCTCCAGACCCCGCCTGCTTTAGAACCTATCACGGATAATATAGGTTGAAATAATTCTACTGTTTCACTACTGTCTCATCAAATCTAGAAAAATATTGGTATTGCTCAGGCTCATGAGGATCATGATGTGCAACGACCTACAACTGTCCGACCACCTTTGGAATCTACTGATCAAATGAGTCAATCATCAGATGAGAAATGACAGGTCTACACATTCAGGAGGAAGAAGAAAGATGAAAATTTACTTGAGCTCAGGAATCTGATGGATGACACTTTGGTTACTACGGGCAATGGTACTCAACTTACTAATTTGTTAGCCGACTCACTTCCACGAACTAGGGGCAGGAGGACTAAAGTAAGACGTCCCTAGCACCTTTGTGCCCTTTTGTGGCTT
>NW_018243138.1:0-657 GCF_001263595.1 Phalaenopsis equestris
CAAATAATGGACCAATTGGGCTTAGATTTGGTTTACTTTGGTCACATTTAGGGTGAATTTTAGTTTGAGATTGAAATTTTGGGAGATTGTGATCAAATTGATGGACATTTGAGGTAGATTTGGGGGAAAAAATGGGTCTTTAGAAGGCAATTTGGGGGTTTTGGTCAAAGATGATCGAATTGGCCAAATTGGGTCATTTGGTAGTTGAGGAAAATAAAACTAAGAATATTTCAAAAAAACTAAGAATATTTCAAAGGTTTTGGGAATTTTTTGGATTTTTTTGGAATTTTTGGAATTTTGGGCTAAGGAGGGGTATTTTTGTAATTTGGCAAATTTTCGTTATTTTGGGTAGTTAGGGTGTTTTCAAGGTGTTTGAAATGTTTTTTGAACCAATTTGCGTATTTTGGCTAAATTTGAGAATTTTGGCCAAATTTAGGTTCCCAAGGGTATCTAGGTAATTTGGGAGAGTTTAGGGGCAAAATGGTAGGTTGGGTATCTTGGTAGAGTGGGAGTCCCAACCACCATCAATAAGCCATGGACCAATGAAAACCCCATTTTAGGTCCTCTATGTAGTGGTCTTAGCTAAACCCTAGCCTAGGACTAGTGGGTTTAGGGGACCACCTGCATGAGTCTCCCAAAACTATCAAGGGACCAAAG
>NW_018243138.1:2113-4853 GCF_001263595.1 Phalaenopsis equestris
GGACCACCTGCATGAGTCTCCCAAAAGTATCAAGGGACCAAAGCCTAGAAGTTCTGGGTTTAGCGTAGTGAGTGATTGTGAGTACAAGTGATTGCAAGTAAGTGCCTTAGCCCTAGACCAACACCCATGGTCAACTTTGTGGTCCAGTAGTCTTAAGGGTGACTCATCTTGCGTTTCCTCATAATGACCCCACCTACTAAGTGCTGGAGGTTAGGACCAATATGTGGAATTTCAAGTTGAGTAGAGAAGAGTTTGGAATTTCTAATGGTGAGGGTTCCTTTTCTAATTTTCTAAGAATAGTCAATAGGAAAGTCCTATGGCTAGACCTTAGGCTACTTACGTTGAAAAATTAAACCTCAACCAAAAGTGATGTCAACATGAAGCAAAAGAATTCATGTAGCCAACCCCACGTAGTGGGATTAAGGCTTTGTTGTTCTTGTTGTTGTAGATATGGAGGAAGATAAGGAAATTACTATCATTTTAGGAGAACCATTCCTTGCTATTAGAAGAGCTTTGATAGACGTTCATAAAGGAGAACTAACCATTAGAGTTAGTGGTCAAGAGATTACATTTGAATATTACAAAATCAATGAGATGCCCTGCAAAATAGCAAGAGATGGAATGATTCAGTGAATATTAATGAATATTTAAGCCATGAATATTTCAAGAAGACATTCAAAAAAGAATTTTGAAAAGGAATATTTGAAATATCAAGATGAGGATAAAATTCAAAATGAATCTACTGAAGTGAGTAAAAAAGATTTAGATTATGTTTAGAAAAAATTTCAATTGTTAGGCTCTACAGAAAGTAATAATAATTTGATTTCATTTATTGAGAAACCACCTAAACTAGAATTGAAAACACTCCTTACAGATTTGAAGTATGTATTTTTAAGAGATTTATCTACATTACCAGTTATAGTATCCTCATAATTGACTGATACACAAGAAAAATAATTTTTGGAAACATTGAGAAGATATAAAAGAAGCCTTTGGTTGGACATTAGTTGATAATAAAGGAATTAGTCCTTCAATTTGTATGCATAGAATTTTATTGAAAGATCAACATAAACCAAGAGTTGATCCTCAAAGGAGATTGAATCTTATGATGAAAGAACTTGTTAATAAAGAGATTTCAAAATGGTTAGATGCTGGAATAATATATCCATTTTCAGACAGTGCTTAGGTTAGTCCAATTAACTGTGTTCCAAAGAAAAGAGGTGTGACTGTAGTGAAAAATGAGAATAATGAATTAATACCAATAACACAAGTCATTGGATGGCGGATCTGCTTAGATTATAGAAAATTAAATTTTTCCACTAGAAAGGATCATTTTCTTTTACCCTTTTTGGATCAAATGTTGAATAGATTGGCTAGGCACATATATTTTTGTTTCCTAGATGGATATACCAGTTATCATCAAATACCTATTTCTCTTGAGGATCAAGAGAAAATAACATTTACTAGTTCTTATGGAACATTTGCTTGTCAGCGAATGACCTTTGGATTATATAATGCACCTGGAACATTTCAAAGAAGTATGATGTCAATTTTTTGTGATTTAAGTGAAAAAGGGATTGAAATCTTTATGGATGATTTTTCTGTATGTGGAACTTCATTTGAAATATGTATGAATCATTTAAAGAAAGTTCTAGAATGATGTGAAAACACTAATCTCATATTAAAATGGGAAAAATGTCAATTTAAGGTTGCAGGAGAAATTGTGCTTGGGCATAAAAATCCAGAAAATGACTTGGAAGTAGATCCTGCAAAAATTCAAGTTATATTAAACCTACCTCCACCTACTACAATAAGGGGAGTTAGGAGCTTTTTAGGACATGTTGGGTTTTACAGGTCATATATTAAAGATTTTTCAAATATTACAAAGCCTTTATGCCAACTTCTAGAAAAAGATACAAAATTTGACTTTAACTAAGATTGCCTAAAAGCCTTTGAAACTTTAAAGGAAAAATTGATCACTGCTCATATAATTGTTTCACCTGATTGGTTGGAGTTGTATTAGGGCAAAGATAAGATAAGATTTTTAAAGTTATATACGATGCTAGTAAGACTTTTAATGATGCTCAAATTAAATATACCACTACTAAAAGAGAGTTATTAGCCATTATTTATGTTTTTGATAAGTTTAGGCCATATCTGATTGGAGCTAAATGTGTTGTGCATACTGACCTTTTGGCTATTAAATATTTAATGCAAAAGAAGGATGCAAAACCAAAATTAATTAGATGCGTACTTCTGATGCAAGAGTTTGATTTTGTAGTATTCGATAGGAAAAGGACTGATAATCAAATTATTGATCATCTATCTAGGCTAGATCAGGAAGAAATTTTTTATTTAGAAACAAAATTAATGAAACTTTTCCTGATGAACAACTATATACTGTAAAAGGATGGGAAATATCGTGGTATGCTGATATTGTAAATTATATTGTTAGTGGTATTTTACCATATGAATTAACAAAGCAACAGGAAAAAAATTCATTCATGATGCAAAATCTTATTTTTGGAATGACCTATATTTGTATAAACAATGCAATGATTTAGTAATGAGACGATGTGTGCCTTACAAAGAAATTCAGGAAATTATCCAAAAATGTCATGATTCTGAATTTGGAGGTCTTTTTGGGAATGAAAGAAATGTTCATAAAATTTTGTAATCTAGATTTTATTGATCTACTCTATTTAGAGATGTAATATATATATATATATATATATATATA
>NW_018243138.1:5261-6830 GCF_001263595.1 Phalaenopsis equestris
AAACAAAACAAAACAGTTGAACACCAAGTAACAAACAAGTAGCACAGCCTCTATGGAAGACCAGGGCTAATCATGGCCACAAACAATGTCCCAGCATTCATTTTTGCACTCTTAGGTAAGGAATTTAGAGTTTGTCTCCCTGAGTTAATAAGTGGAGAGGGGGGGAGAGGATTGTGGAGACCTTAGGATGTTCAACATTTGCACCCTCCATAGCCAGGAAATTTGCAGGTTTGTTAGCTTCCCTATACACAAATGAGAAATGAATCTTACTTTCAAGGCTAAGCTTTTTAATCTTGTGAATCAACTGATTAATGTGCCAAGGGGAAGAAATCTTAATATTCAGCAGCTCCACCAGCAGGGAGGAGTCCATTTCAGCAACAATCCACTTCCACTTATTCTCCTTAGCAAACTTTATGGCCCAATAAAGAGCAGCAGCTTCAGTGTCCAAAGCATCTTCAGCAATATATGGGGCCTTATAAAAAAGCAAAGTATGCCCTATGTGTCTCTAAAAATTCCCCCAATACCTGCTCTGTTGTTTGTGTAGCTTCCATCTGTATTAATTTTAATGAATAGGTAAGGATGTCTCTCTCATCTAACCTTGATGATCTTAATATTATTAGAAACCATGGTGAGTATGGTTTGCAGGATCTTAGGGAACTTCCTTCAACTTATCAGCTTATTTAGATGTGTCAAGCAGTTAATCATCACCCTTGTAGTGCTGACCTCCCTGTCCTCATATTTGGCCTTGTTCCTAGCCATATAGAGGAACCAAGCAACAATGAAGGGGATTGGCATGTGGTTAATCTCTTGACAAACTTTAATACAATCCTCCCAACAAATATTTATCAGGCTAATATTCATTTGGGATGTCAGTCTATTCCAAACCTCCTTAACAAATTTGCACCTGAAGAATAAGTGATCCCTTGAATCCTGGTCAAGCTTGCATAGATGGCATCTAGAAGGCCCTTTTAGGCCTTTTAGTTTCAGGATATCATCAATAGGAAGTAGATTATTAAGAGCTCTCTAAGAAAAGAACAGGGGTAAGGTGTTTTTGGCAAGAGGAAACATTCCACTGGCAGGTGTCCTAGCTGTACAAATTATTTTGGATATCCTCTGAGATACTAGCCCTGGTCCTGTTCATCAAGTTAAGTTGATCATTGTTATTTCTATCAAATTGGATAGCAGAAATGGATCTGAAAGACTGATCCTTCAGTAAACTCCTCAAAAAGTCCTCGAACCAAACATTACCATCCCAACAGTCCTTGACCAGTAAATCCCCCTCCTTTTCATCCTGCAGAGGTTCCAAATATTCAGTAGGACAACAGTTGTCTTTCCAAAAATTAATTTCCCCTTGGCCCAGCTCCCATCTTAGCAGCTTTTTAATGTCTTCTCTGGCCTTAAGCATTTGAACCCAAATTCTAGAGTCACCCACCTTCCTAGTGACCTCCCCAGGGTGATCAAATTTGCAGTATTTGGCCTGCATGAAAATGGCCCATAAGCTTTCTTTTTGCTGAATTTAATCCAAAGCTTACACAGACTGATGTGTTGCATCTGGTGCAAACCTTTAAA
>NW_018243138.1:7153-12003 GCF_001263595.1 Phalaenopsis equestris
CTCATCCCCAAATATTTGAAAGGTAGGCTCAAGCTAGAGAAATCAGTGTAAGAGTGCATCCATTGCTTGGTTGGTAGAGAGGACTGATCAGAATTCAGAATCTCACATTTGCCCTTGTTTACCTTTAGACCTGACACATGTTGGAAGTGTTGAAGGCACTCCATAATGAACTTGGTAGCAGACTTAAAAGCCCTAATAAACATTAGAATGTCATCTGCATAGATCAGATGGCTGATATCCATCTTAGCTCTATTGCATCTTAGCTCTCCATCTTAGCTCTATTGTGATAAGTGTTGAAACTTTTTCTATTCTCCTTGCAATCAATCAGTCTAGAGAAGTAGTCCAAGATCAGGATAAAAATGGTGGGAGATAAAGAGTCCCCTTGTTTGAGCCCTCTAGTAGCTTTAAAGAATCCATGAGCTTTAGCATTTATAAAGACTGAGTTTATGTTATCCTCAAGCCATCTTTTAATAATCTGACAGCACTCCCTAGAAAAGCCCCTAGCCTCCAAGCATTCAATAATGAAATCTCAGTTCACCATGTCATAAGCCTTCTTCAAATCAAGCTTAAAGATGGCATTTCCCCCTCTGCAAGGTTTCTCCAAATCTTGTAGAAGTTCTTGAGCCAGGAGGATGTTATCCTCAATGCTTCTAGCTTTCACAAAAGCAGCTTGGTTATTGCTGACAAATTGAGGTAATACAAGTTGGAGTCTGTGTACAATAATTTTACTTATAGTCTTGCTTATCACATTGTTAAGACTCAGGGTTCTGTAATGATTCCAGCTATCCTAGTAGAAGCACTGAAATAATTAGGTAGTGAGTTACCTTTAAAAAAGTGTTGGATAGCTTTGATCACCTCCACCTTGATAACCTCCCATGCTTTCTTGTAGAAGTCTGCAGTAAACCCATCAGGTCTAGTAGATTTAGAGCTGTCTATAGAATTCAAGGCTATTTTGCAGATATGGCAGATTTAATAGTGGCATTACATAAATTAATAACCTCCTCATCAGGAATATCTTTTAAATGCAGATTGGTAGTAAACTTCTTGCTGTCAACAAATAAATTGCTATCAATGTGCACTCTTTCACTGTTGGTCCCATTCATTAGGTTGTGGCATTACTGCACAGCACTTTCAGCAATTTCCTCCTCTTGCCTGAGCCAAATACCATTTTGGTCCTTGATAGAGTGTATAGTGTTACATTTTCTCTGGTATTTAATGCAAGCATGGTAGAATTTAGTGTTTTTATCTCCTTCAGTAACTTTAGTTTTGGCAGCCTTTTGTTGAAGGACTTGTTCCTGCCACTAAACAGCATTTAAGAGTCTCTCATTTGCCTCAAGAAGAACAGCCTCATCAATCCTCCCTTTGCTATGCTCCTCCTCCATATCAATTACCTCCTTTTCAGCCTTATGTACAATCAGCAGGAGGTCTCAAAAAGTGTTATAGCTCCACTGTTTATATGTATATATATATATAGTTGAATGTGACATCACTCAACCATTTTGTGATGGAATCTGGATAGGTTCTCCGCATTAAAGTTACTCGCAATTTGTTGAAATCGAGCACCATCCATATTATTGTCCTCACTGCAGAATGTTTGGACATTCATCATCTCATTGTTATCATCTTAATCCACAATTGAGTGTTGTTTCTGAAAAAACTGATACCCCTCATTTTCCCTCGGTTTTGGAAAAGGATAATACTGATGTTTCTGATAATATTGATATTGCTTATACACCCTTGGTTATGGAGAAGGATAATATTGATGTTCCCTTAGCTATTGATGTTCCCTTAGCAAACCAATTATCCAATGAATATATTCCTCCAAATTCTGGAATAGTCTTACCCCATTCTAATGCTAACTTACCTGTCTCTAGCTTGCAAGATGCCAATGTTGTTTTAACCTTGAATAAGGAGAGGGACTCTATTGATGTTACTGATGAAAATCTTCCCATTAAAAATTTCAATCCACCTTCTGGAACTGCAGCAACCTCTGATTATGCCTTAATTGATGTCCCTCACTTGTACGCTGCTTTAGTTTTGCAAGAACCCATTTCGAACTCCCTTGCACCTACTACTGTTGTGGACGGGAAATTACTACCTTCCCCTCAACCCATTTTGGAAACTCCCATAGTTAATAATTCTATTTCTATTGAACCTGTTTCTCTTGATTTGATACAGGAGGTGGTTAACTCCTTAGAACTGGAATGGCTAGTCTAGCTCTAAAAATTAAATTAAAGCAATATTTTATAAGAAGGTACTTATTACTCTGATGGGGATCATATTCATGTTGGTAGCCCTTCTAGATCTTCTAGAAGGGCTAGCCTGTGATAAAATGTTTAATGTGTTGTGTTGGACTATTAGGGGAGTAGCGGACCCTTCCTCCCTTAATAGATTAAAGCACCTATGCAGGGACCACAAACTTTACTACAAGGTCCACAAACTTTACTTTTTTGCTATTTTTGAGCTTATGGATACTACTAGCAAGGACATAATTCTCAAGCATTTTAAACACTAAAGTACCTTCTGTAATAAAAATAACAAGATATGGCTTTTTTGGAAACCAATTATCAGCATCAATATCATTCAGGATGATGACCAATTTATTCTTCTCAACTATCATTTGGAGGAGTATCATGGTTGGGCCACCTTCGTTTATGCTAGCTCTACACTTTAGGAAAAGTTTTTGCTTTGGGATCAACTCGTTCACATGGGAGACACTATTAAAGACAATTGGTTGGTTGGTGGTGATTTTAACATGATCATGAAACCAGCTTAAAGGAGGGGATGAGGTAAATGTGATACTCAACTTATCAATCGTTTATGTGACAAAATCTATGATGCAGGGCTCTTTGATTTGGGTTTTACCTGCACTCCATATACTTGGAGAAGAGGAACTTTGTCTCAACGGTTAAATAGGTTATTTCGTGACCATCACTTTTCCAATTATTTTCATATTAACAGGGTGCGGCATTTGAATTACTCTTCTTCTGATCATAATCCTATTTTGCTAACTTTAGCTTTCAACAATAATAATCTCAATTTTTTTAATGTTAAGACCACTCATAACACCTTTTTGAGCACTGTTCAATAGGTTTGGAGTTTTGAGGGAGTGGGAGATCCTTGGTATAATCTTTGGAAACTACATAAAAATGTTGATATAGCTCTGAGAAGGTGGAATTCCCAACTTTTTGGCAATGTCCATAAAAAAGTCCTTGAATCTATGGTTTTCTTTGATCCTCAGCTTGTTAATGAGGTGGCTCATAAACATTCCATATTACTTGATGCAATTTACTTAGAGGAACATTTCCTACAACAAAAATCTAATGATATTCATTTCAAGAGTGGAGATCGTAATACCAAGTACTTTCATGCTTCCATTAAACATAGAAGGAATATTGATCCCGGATTACTGCTTATATGCAACAGTATAACAATAATTTTGTTTATATTTTTCACTTATATTTCCTTATTTTGCAACAAAACCAAAAACGTAATCCTGAAGAAAAATAAGAATTTAACTTTTAATATATATATATATATATATATATATTGGGATACTATGCAAGTATATGTATCTTTATCAAGTAATATAGGACTTTTTGATTAAGACATGAATAACGAACAATCAGATCTTCCACTTCTCCACATGGATTCTTAAAACATCGCTTTTGAATTAGTTTTCGTGAATGAAACGCATCACTGTACCGATCTTGAGCATTCAAACTAACAAATTTACTCGAATCGAAAGGGCTCTTTCCTTTGCTCATCTTCATTCTTGGTGCCATTCTACAAATTTTATAAATTCCATAAATATCTTCAAAAATCAAGTCTAAACTAGTAAACTAAACTTCCAAAAGCATAAACTAAACTTTCCATGCAATTTCCATAGATTTTTCCTCATTTTTCACCATGAACAGTGGATTTTCAAATTTCTCCAAATGTGCTCAAAATACATGGTGAAAATAAAAAATTTTTGCATATAAGTAAAGCTCTTACCTCAACGAACTTGGATCTAGCAAATTTCATTTGATTCCACTAAGAAACCTTCACTTTTAATGTGCCCTAGCCCACAAAAATTGCAAACTCGAGAGGTTAAAGGTGACGGTGGAGTTAAAAATGGTGATTTTCGGGATGAAATTTCACTTTTAACCGTTCGTGAACCGGTTTTCGTGAGCCGACACTTATGCGCAGCGCTCAAGCACGGATAAATGGTACTTAGGCGCTTGCCTCTTGGATTGGCTCGTGCTTAAGCACAAAATGTGGCGCTTAGGCGCAAGTGCATGATTTTCAAAATTTTTAAATTAAAGTATAATGGACTATTTGCCTAAGTAAACCCCCTTTGAATGGTCTCATAGCACTTAAATGACTATTTTCAACTTCCTATAACGCCCCTCTCTCGCAAAATTCTCCATAATAACTAGTTCAATTTGAGGCTAAAAATAACACAAATTTTCACACAAACAAACTTATATTAATTCACAAACGAGTACAAATACAGTTAACACTTAATTCTCACTCCAAATAGTCTTGGATGAGAAAATTTTCCTAAATTCAAACACTCTACAATCATTTCACAATTAAACTCATAAAAAGTCATAAACACTAAAAACAAGCACTAACATGTAAACACAATGACTCCAATTAAATATACTCAAACATAGAACTTAATTTCACTCTTCATTTGATGGGATAAACTCAGGTCTTTCATTAGTCTCTTCTGAGGCAATTGGAATATAAGGCAATTGGAATATAAAGTTGTTGGAATATAAAGTTGATAAAATGGCCGGTGGAGAGGTTCTCTAACACAATCTTCTTCAATCCACTTTTGCTTAAGAAACATCTCCTTATCC
>NW_018243138.1:12121-14166 GCF_001263595.1 Phalaenopsis equestris
AAGACATTGTATTTTCAATTTTGTTAACTAAAATAACCCTTTTAAATAGTTTAGGGACCATTTTGACAATTTTGACTAAGAAACTGTTCTGTTATACATCTCTTGTGAACTTTGACTAATGAGTTTATTCCTCATGGTTTTTTCCTTCTTCTTCAAATCCATTTCCCATGAAGACATCATCTCAAAATATCTCTCTTAGACTTTAGGGCTAGAAATGATCTGGGGTGAAATTCCTTCACAAAACCCTTCTATTTATAGGCCTAAATCCTTCCAATAACTCCTAGATATGTTTAGAAATTGCCTTGGCACATTTTTACAAACTAATTGACAGTTTTTCCTTCTAGAATCCAAATTTTGCACATATGTTAAAACTACCGCGCTTAAGCGCTAGTGCACATTTTTGCACTAGTCAACTTAACGTCCAAATTTTTATTCTAACATGTATAAATCATTAAACAAAATCTTAAAATCAGTACAAACAAATAATATTCTCAAAAATACTACCCTAATTTTCTTAATCACGTATAAAACATAAATCAAAACAAAAATACTCTGATAATTATGGGATGCCTCCCACAAAGCGCTTGGTTTTACGTCATCAACTTGACATAACTAGTGCTTATTCTGGTTGACCCAACATCATTCCAGTATTAAACTTATGCTAATCCCCTATAAAATAAGGTTCGAGACTATGTCCATTAACTTTAAAAATTTTCTCAGACTTAGGATCTTTAATATCCACAGCTCCATAAGGATAAACTTTTATCACAATAAATGGGCCCATCCACCTGAACTTAAGTTTTCCTAGAAATAATCTTAACCTTGCATTATATAGAAAAACTTTTTGCCCTAGCTAAAAATTTTTAGTAAGAATCCTTCGATCATGCCACATCTTCATCATTTCTTTGTAAATCTTAACACATTCATTCATTACCTCTTCAAGCTCATTTAATTGTAATAATCTTTACTTACCCGCATCTTTCAAATTATAATTGAACACTTTAATCACCCAATATGCTTTATGCTCAAATTCAACAGGTAAGTGACAAGCTTTCCCAAATATTAGCCTATATGGGGACATTCCTATAGAAGTTTTGTATGCAGTCCTATATGTCCACAAAGCATAGTCCAGTTTGACTGATCAATCCATTTTTTTTGGATTAACAGATTTTTTCATAATTCTTTTAATTTTCTGATTAGATAATTCAGTCAAATCACTTGTCTGAGGATGATAAGCAGTAGCAATCTTATGATTTATATGATATTTCTTTAATAATTTATCCATTATGACATTTTCAATATGGTATTTCTGAAATGACTTCTCCCATCAGTTATGATAATCTCGACATCCCAAATCTGCATAATATGTTCATTTTCAAAAACTTTGCAACACTTAGAGCATCACATCAAGCTAAAGCACAATCTCTATCAATTTAGATACATAGTCCACTACTAACAGAATATATGAATTTTCAAAAAATGGTTTAAATGATCCCATGAAATCTAATCCCCAAACATCAAATATTTCAACTTCTAGCATATAATTGAGGGGCATCTCATTTCTTCTAGAAATATTGCCTACTCGTTGACATATATCACAAGTTTTGATATAAGCATTAACATCTCTAAAAATCGTAGGCCAATAGAATCCAGATTGTAAAATTTTGTAGACTGTTTTATCAACTCCAAAATGTCCACCAAAATCAGAATTATAACATTTTTGGATAATCTCATAAGTTTCTTCTAATGGTACATATCTTCAAATAATCAGATCATTTCCTTGTTTATATAAAAATGGGTCATCCCAAAAATAAGTCTTAGCTTTAGAAATAAATTTCATCTTCTGTTGGTATGTCATTCCATAGGGTATAATATCACCAACAAGAAAGTTTACAATGTCGGTATACCACGGAACTCACCACTCATTAATAGTGAACAATTTTTCATCTAGAAAATGTTCATTAATTTCTTTTTCACAATAGAGTGGTTTTTCTAACTCAAGCATGGACAAATGATCAGCAATTTGATTTTCAATCCTCTTCCGA
>NW_018243138.1:14369-15207 GCF_001263595.1 Phalaenopsis equestris
TTTCATTAAGAGTTTTACTAGCATAGTAAATAACTTTGAAAATTTTATCATATGATTGTCCTAAAACAGCTCCAATAGCATAACCACTAGCATACAAATCAATTCAAAAGGTTTTCCCCAGTCAGGTTAAACTATAATTGGTGCAGTAATTAATTTTTCTTTTTATAACTTAAAAGCTTTTAGGCATTCCTCATCAAAATTAAAAATTTTCCTCATCAAAATTTAAAATTACATCTTTCTCAAAGGCTTAGCACAAAGGCTTAGCAATCTTTAAAAAGTCTTTAATACATCACTTGTAGAATCGAACATGTCCTAAAAAACTCCTAATTTTCCTTACATTCATTGGATAAGGTAAATTACCGATAACTTGAATTTTAGCAGGATCAACTTCCATACAATTTTCTGATATTTGATGACCAAATACAATTCCTCATGCTACCATAAATTGATATTTTTCCCAATTAAGTACTAGATTTGTTTCTTCACAGTGCTTAAGAACTTTGGATAAATGTTCTAAACACGAGTCAAATGAAGTTCTAAACACTAAAAGTCATCCTTGAATACTTCAATCCCTTTTTCAATTAAATCACAAAAAATTGTCATCATACATCTTTGAATTGTAGCAGGGGTGTTACATAAACCAAAGGGCATTCTTCTAAAATCAAAAGTATTATAAGGACTGATAAAAGTTGTTTTCTCTTGATCCTCAGGAGATATTTGAATTTGGTGATAACCAGTATATCCATCCAGAAAACATAAGTATTTATGCCCAGCTAGTCTATCCAGCATTTGATCTAGAAAGGGTAGTGGAAAATGATCTTTCCTAGTGGCAAGATTT
>NW_018243138.1:15366-23429 GCF_001263595.1 Phalaenopsis equestris
TATGCATACAAATTGAAGGACTGATTCCTTTAATATCCACAATTGTCCATCCAAAGGCTTTTTTAAAATTTTTTCAGAATTTTCATTAACCTTTCTTCTTCTTCCATTGTTAATTTTGAGGAAATTATAACTGGTAAAGTATAGGAATCTCCTAAAAAGGTAAATTTTAAATGATCAGGAAATAACTTCAATTCAAGTTCTGGAGGTTTTTCAATAGATGGACAAAATGATTTATCTTTGTCTATCGTGTCCAAAATTTTAAAACTTTCTCGAACATAGTTTCAATTTCCTTAAAAAGATCTTCTCATTGATTTAATTCCTCTTCTTCCTCATGTTCCAAATCTTATACTCAAATTTTTCTTCATAAGTCATTTTAAAATGACATTCACTTAGATACCTTATAACATCAATTCTAAAACATTCATCATCTTTGCCTTTTGCAGGATATTTCATTGATCCTGAAACATTAAAAGTAACAGTTTGATCATTGACGCGCATTATTAATTCCCCTTTCTGCACATCTAGCATTGCTCTTCCTGTGGCTAGGAAATGTCTCCCCAAAATGATAGGTATCTCTTTATCTTCCTCCATATTTAGCACAATGAAATCAACAGGAAAGATAAATTAATCCACATTCACTAGGACATCTTCTATAACTCCTTTAGGGTATGTTATTGAACGATCTGCAAACTGCAGAGTTACAGTAGTAGGGGTTATTTTTCCTAAACCTAATCTTTTAAATATTGATAATGGCATAAGGTTAATGCTTGCACCTAAATCACATAAAGCTTTCCCAATAAATCTGTCTCCTATTGCACATGGAATTGTAAAGCAACCAGGATCTTTAAGCTTTTCAGAAAGCTTCTTTTGAATTATAGCACTGCACTCCTCACTGAGTGCAAAAATCTCATTATCTTCAAACTTCCTTTTTCTGTTGAGAATATTCTTCATAAAATTTACATAGCTCGGCATTTGTTCTAAGGCTTCAGTTAATAGAATATTAATTGTAAGCTTCTTAAATATTTCCAGAAACTTTGAAAATTGTTTATCCAACTTCTACTGACAAAGCCTCTGAGGAAATGAAGGTGATGGTTTTTGCAAATCATTTTTCAGCAGAGAAATTGGTCTTCCAGAATCTTTTGGAGCGTCCTCTTTTGATTCTTTAATTTCTTCTCTCTCTACTTCAATTTCTTTTTAAAACCTTCCAACTCTCTTCCACTTCTAAGTTGAACGGCTTTTACTTACTCTTTATCTTGGTCTTTTGGATTTGATTCAGTATTACTCGGAAGGATCTATTACTTAATGAATTTGTAATTTACCTAAGTTGATTCTCATTATTTATAATTATAGCTTCTTGACTTTGTAATTGATTTTCCATTTGTAACACCACTTCTTCTATACATAACTTCTTCTCCTTAAATTGTGTATTACTGTTAAAACCTGGAGGATAAATAGATCTATAATTATTATTCCCTTGGTTGTTCAAGTTTCCCAATGAGTTTCTTTGGTTGTTCCCCCATTGTTGACTTCCACCACTAGAATTTTTATTAGGTATTCCAGTTAAAGTTGGGATGATTCTTTTGACCTGGGTTATAATAATTTGAATATGGGTTATTCTTTTTATTATTTATGGCATTCAAATTTTCTAATGATGCTTGAGAATCTACCATTTAGCCTATTGAATTTTCTTCAATCATGGAAATTGGATGAGAAAATTCATTCCAAATTGGTCTAACTTCATTAAATTGTAGCAACTTAATTTGCTAACATGGTAAATGCATCAGTTTTATGAATATTGGCTATTTTCTTAGGATTCAACCTCTTAGAAGGCCATTGAAAATTATTGGTAATCATTTCTTCAATTAAATCATAAGCGTCATGAAATGGTTTTGACATCAATGAACCACCACAGCGGCATCGATAATTGATCGAAGAGATCCAACTAATCCATTATAAAAAGTTTGAATTATTAACCAATCTGGTATAGCATGGTGTGGAGACTTTCTTAAGAGTTCTTTAAATCGTTCCCATGCTACATAAATAGATTCCCCTTCAAACTGATTAAAAGATGCAATATCAATTCTAAGCTTCGCAATTTTTTATGGTGGAAAATATTTAGCAAGAAATTTTTGTGTTAAATCACCCCAAGTTCTGGTAGATCCAGGTGCTAACAAATTCAACCACATCTTAGCTTTATCCCTTAGTGAGAAAGGAAATAACCTAAGTCTTATGGCATCATCTGATACACCATCGTATTTAAATGTAGCGCAAAATTCTAAATTTAAGTTCAAATTAACTAGCCACTACAGTAGGTTTTTGAAAACTACAATGAAGTTCATCTACAACAGGGTTGGCATAATCTCTTAAAGATCTAAACTCTTAATGAATTTCAGCATTTTGATCATTCAGGTTTACCATTTCTGTAATTTTTTTATATTTTTCAAGATTTTTAATTTTTTTGTTTTTTTTTATTTTTCTAATAGTCCTCTCTAATACAGAATTGTAGGGCACTAGTCCTTCAAAACCTAAACTACGCATACACTAACATATAATAAAATAAAAATAAAAATAGTCAAAAAAAGATAAAATAACTTTTAAAGTTTAAATAAAACTTTCTAAAAATAGAAATTTACTTTTAAAATCAATCTCTCCCCGGTAACGGAGCCAAAAACTTGATCCCGGATTACTGCTTATATGTAATAGTATAACAATAATTTTGATTATATTTTTCATTTATATTTCCTTATTTTGCAACAAAACCAAAAACTTGATCCTGAAGAAAATTAAGAATTTAACTTTTCATTTATATACATTGGGATACTACGCAAGTATACGTATCGTTATCAAGTAATATAGAACTTTTTTTATTTAAGACCTGAATATCGAACCCACAAGGAGATTATGCAATATGAAATTTTAGAAACTTTTTATTTTTAAAAAGACAATTATTTAAACTAAAGATGATTCTTATAGTAATGAAAATTTATATATTTTTGGTATTTTCAATATTTTGATAGAACAATAACAATTTAAAAAGATAACTAGAGTATTTGCAGACGAAAAGCACTAAAGATGAAAAATATCTTTCTTCTTATCATGAATCAGTAATAAGTAAATGGAATTCTGTTGTTGAAGAATGCAAATTGTGTTGTGCCAAATAGGAGCAATAATATTCCTTACCCTTACTAAAGATGCTATAAAGAATTATTGGCAAGTTTGAATAGTTCTGAAGTCCGGCTAGGCAGGGAAGATACTAGCTCTCACTCTAGAGTTCCCTCGATTCCATCCACCTAGGGGCTAACATTCTCGTATCAGAACCTAAAACAATAAACCAAGTTGGGGGCTTTAACCTGTCACTTTAAAGTCCTCTAACTCTACATTCATCTTTCAATGAATATTTTTCTATTTATTTGCACTCAATCATATGAACTAAATTCTCATTCATACAACCTCATGTGATTCTTTCCAATTATTGACTGAGACAATACTAGCCCAGTTCTTACATATTCTCACAATAAATTTTAATATCTGGATTGGTCAAATCAAGAAGTAAATTAAGTGCATAGATTTAGATCATCACAACTTCTTCTAACATTAAAAATCAATACTCTCCACAACTTCCATCCAACACTTAATTACTTATCATTTTAAGAAGAAAGATGAAAGAAACTACTCATAATCCATGGAGAAAACAAAACCACAGTTTAGTTTAAAAGTCAAAATCATTGTCAAACCAACAACAAATCTCAATTAAAACCAAAAGTAGTCCAAAATAAAAGTTAAACTTATCTCAAGTCCTCCACCAAAATCTTGAAGTTCGTTTGAATTTCATCTCTTTCACAACACTCTCAATATAAATACTAAAATAAAAAGGATAAAATAAATATATTGTCCCTAAAAATCTCTTCAAATTAACCCCTCAATTCAAGAAATTTCATAACTTTCTCTTTCCAAGCACACTTTCAAAGACTCAATCTTCAGTCTTTTATAAATCTCCAAAAAGTGTCTTGGTATCTCTTCAAAATATCTCTTGATTCAATATATTTCTCCAAAAGATGCCTCCTTTCGCAATAATTTTTGTCCATGGTTGTTGTAACCACTTATTAAGCCAATGGGTGCCTCAAAAACCTCTTTAAAATTTGTAAAAGCTGAATTTACTATCCAATCACTACATCCAATCACTGCCACTGGCTCTTAAGCGTGGGGCCTCTGGCTCTTAGGCGCAGCTTTCTCTATTTAACCGGGGCTTAAGCGCTGGATCTGGCACTTAGAGTCCAAAACACTCTTGCCCAATTTTCTTCTATTTTCTCCAAATTTGATCCTTTTTCACTCCTTTAAGCATTTTTCACCTTTTTACATGTACCTGAAAGAAAAACACACAAATAACTTCCATTAAAGTGCAATATCTCAAAAATAGGTATAAAAATGAGTCTAAAAATATTATATATTTTAGGTGTATTAAATATCAATTCCATCTTGAAGATCAAAAAGCATAATGGTGACATTATTACTAATGAAGGGGAGATTGGTAACAATGTTGTTCGATATTTTACTGATTTGTCTGCTTCTAACCCGCAGGTCACACCTATCAATAGTGATTTTTTTAGCAAGGATAGGTACTATGTTGTTGGTTTGTCCCTTGCTGCCATTCCTACTGAACAAGAGATTTTCACTGTTTTGAAGGATATTAATGCTAATAAAGCTCCAGGTCCTGAAGGTTTCACTTCCTTCGTTTATACTCACTGCTGGGATATCATTCATAAAGAGATCATTGCTGCTATTCAAAGTTTTTTTATAACCAATACTCCATAAAAGTTTCTCTTCTTCTTTAATTGTGCTTATCCCAAAATCTAATGTTAAAACAAGCTGGGATAACTTTAGACCTATATCACTTACTTGTTATTTCTAAAGTTATCATATTTCTAAAGTTATCAGCAAGTTGATAGTCATTCGACTTCAACCTCATCTTTCTAAACTCATCTCTCCCCAACAATTAGATTTTATTCATGGTAGAGATATATATGATAGTATACTCCTTGCTCAAGAATTGGTGGAGGATCTTGAGAGGAAGTGTAGAGGTGGTAATTTGATTCTCAAGCTTGATCTAAAAAAAGCTTTTGATATAATTAATTGGGATTTTATTCTCAGCATTTTGAAAGCTAGAGGTTTTGACACAAAATTCTACACTTTGATTAAATGTTGGTTAGAAAACAATTATTACATTGTCTTAGTTAATGGAAAGTCAGATGGTTTTTTTTCTGCTTAAAGATGCATCAAACAAGGAGACCCCCTCTCCCCTACTTCTCTCACCTTATAAATAGCATTCATGAAAAACACCCTCATGTGCAATACAGGCATAAAGCAAAGGTGTTAGTTAGTCATTTAGCATATGCTGATGATGTTATCTTTTTTTTCTAATGCTTCCAAGGCTTCCCTCAAAATTTTTTCAAGCTATCTTAATGCCTTTCAACAAGAATTCTGTTCTTCTATTTAACAAAGCCAAATGCCATCTTTACTTTGGGAATTTTGTTAGTACTGCTATTACCACTTGGGCCACTTCTTACACTACCTTCTACCTTCTCTAAAGCTTCTCTTCTAAAGCTTCTCTTCCTTTAAAGTATCTTAATGTTAATCTCCTTCGTGGTAGAAGGAAACAAACACAATTTGATAATGTTGTGGATAAAATTAAATCTAGAATTAATGATTGGAGGAATGTTTTTTATCTCCTTTTGGGGGAGATTAACTCTATTACAATGTGTTCTTCAAACCATTCCTCTATATGCTATGCAAGTTCTCACCATGAAAAAGAGCACAAAAAAAGATTTGGAGCATATTTTCAATAAATTTATTTGGTCTGGTGAGGGAAACTCTAAAATCTGGTCAAATTGGCATGAAGTTTGCAAGCCTCGTCTCTCTTGAGGTTTAGGTTTCAAAAATTTACAACATATTCTTGATATTAATATGTGTAAGCTTTGGTTTAAATTTAGACTTGGCTCATACCTATGGGCTCAGTTTTTGTATCCTAAGTACTGCTCTCATCAACACTCATCCTCGGTTAATTGAAAAGTTGGGGATTCTAAAAACTAGAAAGCCATTTTAAAGGCTAGAGCTATGGCTAATCAATTCATTTTCTTGGACATTGGTGAGGGAAATGTATCCTTTTAGCATGAAAAAAGGGGGATTTCTAATCTTCATGATGGAGCTTCTAATTTGTTAAGTGAAATGCTGGTCTCTGATATTTGAAGTGATGGTCTTCGGGAGATGATTAAATTAAAGGAGTTGTTGGGTGATAATGTTGTTCCTATTGCTAAAATTCCTTTATGCCCTGATAGGACTGACAAACCTATTTGGAAATTCTCTACTAATGCTTCTATATCTAAAATGCTTTATTATAATCTGCATAGCTTTGACAAATGGATCTTTTATGGCATGGTTATATGTCCCCCTCTATATCCTTCTTTCTGTGGAGGATTTCTTCTCTTTGCTTCATTTCTTCTCTTTGCTTCCTCTCTTGATGATATCTTAAAATTAAAGGGGTTGAGATTTGCTTCAAGGTGTTATTTATGCAGTTGTGGTGAAGAGTTTATCAAGCATCTTTTCTTTGAATGTTCCTTTTCCCAAACTGTTTGGCAGATGGTTGGGAATTTCTTTCAGGTTAAATGGCCGCAAACTTGCATTTTGAAAGGGATACTGGCAGCTTAGAAAGCTTCACATAAATATGATAAGAACCTCATCTCCTTCCCTTTAGTGGTTTTATGGTTCTTAGGGTTAGCTCAATTGGCATAAACATGCAAATCCCCCCCAACCAAATCCTTCCCTCACTGTTTCTTACATTCTTTATTATTATTTTAAAGGCAGCTTAGGAAGTCCCTTAACTAGTTCTGTTATGACAATGAGAATGGGTGGAAGGGCTCTACTTGTTAGATGGCAACCCCCTACATATGATTGGGTAAAGGTTAATATAGATTGGAGTTGAACTCCTAATACTGTTGGTGTGAGTGTTGTTTTCAAAAATGTTTTAGGAACTTAATTTGTTACTTTACCTCTCCTGTTTATGCACAAAGCTCCATTGAAGCTGAAGGGTGGGATGTTTTGTTTGGTGTTCAGATTGTTGGGATTTATAACTTCACTCACCTGATCATTGAAACTGATTCAATGTTGATTTATAATATGCTTACTAAGACCACTGCACCCTCGTTTAATTGAATCTGGCATCCACTATCTTCTCATCAACTACAGGTTTAGTTTTCCTTCATCCATAAGGAAGGTAATGTCTTAGCTGACTATTTGGCAAAAATGGGCCATGTATGGATCTCTGTTGGCCTCCACCTCCCATACATGTTGAGGAAATTTCTGCTTGGGCATAAATTAGATTCTTCAAATAATCGATCATGATTTTCTACCATCTCTATGTCATTTTCATTGCAGATCTTTCGGTTGGTCATTTTTGTTTGTAGGTCTTTCTCACAGGATCTCAGAGGCTGTTACCTTGCTCTTTTGATTCTCTCACAAGTTTTTTCACTGGTTTTGAGCTGCAGTTGTCATGCATTTCAGAACCTTACTATCTGGATGCACTGTATGCTGGTTCTTTCAATTTCAACCCACAATGCTTTGGATGAGGATTTTTTGTCATACAACTCACATAGCTGTTTTTGCACTATTTTTCTTTTACTTGTTAATATGGGGCATACTTCTTTCGATTGGTATACATACATTTTGGTTGGGATACATGTATTTTTGTAATACAGAGAGTGAAACCCCTAGGACATTGTTGACCTCACTTTTGGTTGAGGTCTAGAAATTTCTTTAGTAGCCTAGGTCTAGCCATAGGACTTTCCTAGAAAACTAGAAAAGGTACCCTCACCATTAGAAATTCAAAACTCTTCTCTTTACTCAACTTGAAATTCCACATATTGACCTTAACCTCTAGCATTTAGTAGGTAAGATCATTATGAGAGAATTCAAGAAGAGTCCCTATAGGATTACTTGGCCTTAGGATTGACCCTGAATGTTGACTTGGAACTAGGGTACACCATATCTTCACAATACATTAATCCATGGTT
>NW_018243138.1:24952-25710 GCF_001263595.1 Phalaenopsis equestris
TTGCCCCCTAGGCAGGGGGGCTAACCGCTTCTTTGGCAAGCTAAGCCTCCCCTTAGCCATTTTCTATAAAAATCCACCCCACGGCCATGAATAGGGTGTGGTAAAAAAATTTCACTGAGGCCTTCTAAACTCTTTAAAGAGCTTCCCTAGGAGACCCTTAGTTCAATTCAATCCATTTCCCCCTGCCAAATCCACCATGGCAATCCAATTTTGAGCCTGAATTCTTGCCCGAAACCAGGACAAAATCTAATCCCAACCTACACAGCACAAAACTCCAATTAAATTGTCTCTACACCTTCACAAGAGTGAAAGAAGCCAAAGCCCCATCAAATTCCCCTTCCACAAAGCCTCTACCATAGCTCTCAACCAACACTGAAATTGGCTGTGGTCGAATTCATACTTAGGCTTTACACCAGAGCCAGAAGCTTCATCCTCAAGCTCTTTGGGATCTAACGAAGATGTGAAGGATCTTTGATTGAGGCTACACCTCTCAGAGCAAAGGTATAACTTCACTCACTCTCCCGAGCCTTCGCGAGCTCTTCATTTAAAATGACTTGATTTCATAGCATGTTTACCATATGGATATGTTCGTCTCTTCAAGACGAACATTTTAAAAAAATAATCACAAAAATCCACTGAAAAATGAGAAAGATATTAAGATTTTAAGATGGACGGCTCTCAGTTAAAGCCATCGGGGACGATGAACGGATGTCGTCCATCCTCGCGTGTATTGAATGGACGGGGGAGATCAAGCCGGA
>NW_018243138.1:29413-34861 GCF_001263595.1 Phalaenopsis equestris
AAACGGATGTCATAACTTTCTTTAGTTTATTTGATCGAGCCTCACCCTCAATTCTTGTGTTCATCCTTCAGGATAGATACAGGATTTGAGGTAAAACGCTCTTTCATCTAAACTATGAAAGAGGATTTGGATTTGGGGTCAGTTTGACTTCAATTTTTTCAAAAAAAAAAAAAAATAAAAAACGTCCTTCCGAAGCGGGCAACGGGATTTCAATTCCGATGACCGACAGCTTCTTACGGGTAAACCGCACACCAAAAATAGTCATCATGTGATTTTTGTTTTTATTGGGGATCCTCTCTCCCTCCTCATTTTTGTAACCTCCTTTTAATTAACGCGAAGGGAGCCACGAGCTGCTCTGTTATGATATATATATATATACATGTGATCTATGTCAGAGAGTAGGTAATATTTCAAAAGAAGGAAATGCCTCTAAATTTTAATTTGGAAATTAAAATTTTTATATATGGGGATTGGATTTTATGGTATCATTGATACCTTCATTTATAAATGTTTATATATTGATTGTAGTGGATTATGTTTCAAAATTGATAGAAGCAATCTCTTTACCTCGATGTGATTCTCGGAGTGTTTCAAAAATTTTAATTAAAAATATTTTCACAAGATATAGAATACCGAGAGTAATCATTATCGATAGAGGATCTCATTTTAGAAATGCAATAATTGCGAGATTGGTGGAAAAATATAATATAATTCATAAAATTGCAACTGCTTATCACCCCCATACTAGTGGTTTTGTAGAAGTATCTAATTATGAAATTAAAAGAATTTTGGAAAAAAGTGTGAATCTTAATAAAATGGATTGGTCTGCTAGATTAGATACATCATTATGGGCATACAAGACAGCTTACAAGACACCTATAGGAATGTCTCTGTATAGATTAATTTTTGGGAAGACTTGTCACTTACTAGTAGAATTAGAGCATAAGGCTTATTGGGCTAATAGAAAATTCAATTTCAATTTTAAAGATGCTGATGAGAAAAATTTACTGCAATTGAATGAGCTTGAAGAAATTAGGAATGAATCTTATGATAATGCTCAGGTTTATAAGGAAAGAATGAAAGAATGACATGATCAGAAGATAATTAAAAAAGAATTTGAGCATGGACAGGAAGTTTTATTATACAATACAGGATTGAAATTATTTCTGGAAAAACTAAAGTCTAGGTGGAAAGGGCTATTCAGAATTGTCAAAGTCTAACCATATGGAGCTATTAATATTGAAGATCCCAAAATTGGAAGAATATTTAAAGTGAATGGGCACAGATTGAACCATATTTTG
Organism: Phalaenopsis equestris; assembly: GCF_001263595.1. NCBI lineage: Eukaryota > Viridiplantae > Streptophyta > Magnoliopsida > Asparagales > Orchidaceae > Phalaenopsis > Phalaenopsis equestris. The sequence goes on from NW_018243138.1 coordinate 30,715, forward strand.
ATGGTCAAAGACCAGTGTTTAAAGAGACTGTAATGTTTGGTCACTTAAAATAAAGATTGGAATGTCTGGCTGACAACATTAAACCGAGCGCTTTGTGGGAGGCAACCCATTGTTATTGTAGTCAAATTCTATTTATATATTTTACTTATAATAATATACTTATGCTTCTATTAATTACGTGTATTTAAAATTTGATATTGATAAAATATTTAAAACATCTTTATTTACCTAATTGCATAAAAAATTGAGGATTTATTGGATCAAAATCAAAATGATGAAATTTTTGGAACTGGCGCTTGATGCACCATATTGGCACATGATGCGCCATATTCTAGAGAGCTGGTGCATGATGTACTAGAATCGGTGCATGAAGCACCGCAGCGACAAAAATAACTTAAAACATTTCAAATGGCAGTTTTTGGTAGTTTTTTGTGGGTTCTTCTCCTAAAAACTCCAAAAAACTAATTCCAAAGTCAATTTTAAAGGGGAAAACGAGGGAAGAGTCACTAGTTTTCAAATCCAATGGCGTCCCACTCTAAAAATTCCAATATAATTGGAATTTTCAATCGGAGAAACTTCCTCAATTTCGATGTGCAGAAGTTACATGATTGTGTTCTTGTGAAGAAGAGGCTAATCAAAGAAAGGGGGTTTGTGAATCAAGGATTTAACACACTGAATAACACTGAATACTTGTGAATACTTGAGTAGAAGAGACTATTGTGCATATATGCTGAGAAGTGCTTTGTTTCAATATTGCCACTGTAGTTGTCTCTGTGGTGAAAGAGTTTTCCACAAATCTTCGTGGAATCAACCAAGGAATTGTCTATGTGTGAGGCAGGTTTGTGCAATTCACTTCTTCAAGAATAAATGAGATGATTATGATTAAAAATGTGTTTATTTGCCACTAAGCAAATTTTACCCCTACGAGAGATAATATGAATGAACTCTATCGATTCCTTATGGATGAAGATGCAAATTAAGAGGCCAGAGATGATGGAAATGTAAATTTTTCTTCATCATTGTTAAATCCTGCTTCTAAAGTGTGGCATTTTTTTATTGCATCGCAATTACTTCCCACTATGAAAATTGGTAAGATAACTAAGGAGAGTGTTATTCTAAACTATTTTATTCAAACTGGAAAATCTATTGATATTGAAGCAATAATTGTAAAATCAGTTTTAGGTTTGATTGCCAACAGATCTGCAACTGTATTAGGCTATCCATTCGCTATTTTCCTACTATGAAGTCAATTGCAAGTACCTTATGAGAGTTGGGAGAAAGTGCTTCTTCCTTGGAAGCTAATGGATCCAAAAGTCTATTGCAGTCTATCTATTGCAACTGTATTAGAATGGGAGATGAGAATGATATGAATGTGTTGATGGATCAGGCATCCTAGAATTCATCACCTATTCATCTTTAATTCAAATCTAATGTACTTTTGAAGAGTATTAAGAAGATAAAAAAATAGGTACAAACCTTATGCATGCAATTTGGAATGTTTCTGAAATGACAAACCTTATGCATGCAATTTGGAATGTTTTTGAAATGTTAGATCATCTGGATTAGAGACTAAAAGAACTATTTGAACATACTGGTCGTATTGAAGATGGTGTGGTACGTATGTTCAAGAAACATGCTTAGATTGGGGAAGACTCAACTGATGAATTTCCTTATCAACCCTTATACAACTTGTACGTACACTACCAATCGATGGGAGATATCCAGAAGAACGAGAGAGAAGAAGATGTTTGAAATTAATATATGCATGGAATATTTTATTTAATACTGCTTGTTTGTTTTAATATGTTATGTTGGATTGCATTTACTTTTACTATTAAACTCTATTTATGTTTGTTTTTAGTATTTTGATGTTTAGATTTCAGTGTTAGGATGTTCGGCTTGCTTTGGACACTTTATTAAATGTTTGTTGGCTTGAAAAATGTTAAAAATGTTAGTTTGTAATAGTGCAGATTTTATATGTAAAAGTGAATTTTGTGTTGTTTGTGAAAGTGTTAGAGTAATGTTTAAATTATGATTATAAATGTTCATTTGAGTAAATTACAGGAGGACGTATAGTGGTACGCAGTACATTTCCACAGAAAATGAGATATGGAAAATTATAGTGTTGGTGCAAGATGCAACAAATTGGCGCATAAAGCACCAGTTTACAGAGAGGCGGCGCATGATGCGCCAGACTTGGTGTAGATGTGCCAAAATCCTAAAAATTCCAGATTGCCTAAAAAATAGTGAAATTGCACAGTAAACTCCTTTTTTACTACTTAGGTCGTCTCTACCTCTAAACTGTGACCTATGGCTTCACATTGTGCGCGTGAGAGAAGATTTCAAAGGCCAAAAATCTTAGATTTCATCTTCTCTTGGTAAGAGCTTCACTTTAATCTAAAAATTTTTTATTTTCACCATAGATTTTTCCTACATTATAGAAGATCGGAGATTTGATGTTTTTGATGAAAAATTTAGAAGAAAACACATGGTGAAAAGTTTCTTACCAAATAATCTTACTTGGATAGTTAGATTTTTTATTTTATGATTTATTTGGATTTTATTTGGATTTTCATAGAAATTTCAATGGCTTCACAAGTTAAGAGAGGAAAGCCGACAAAAGATTTTTTCACAAGGAGATCTATTAATTTTAAAGCCCTACATTGTTATAACACTCAAATGGAATTGAAAAAGTTGATCCAAGAATGGGCATTTGCTAACCCGGGTGGCAAGAATGAGAGGTTGATCATCGCAAGAAATTGGGAAAGGTTTTTCTACTTCACTACAATAGCTATTGTACCAATGATTTAGGAGTTTTATGCCAACTTGAGGTTTACCACTAAAAAACACATCCTTATGAGGGTAAGCATGTTGAATTTTCTAGGGAAAAAATTAATGTTTTTTATGGGTTGATAAATGAATTCCATTGAGAATACGCTGCATTCGTGATGAATGATCATCACTAGATGAAGTGATTGTTTTTCTTACTGATGGAAGAGGAGAATGGAAGATTAAAAATAATAAGACAGTTAACTTCTTTGCTTCCATGATGACTATTCAGTCAAAGGTAGGGCACCACTTCATCTCTACTAAATTATTGTCAATAAATCATCTCGTTAATGTAACAAAGGATAGAGTTGTGCTAAACTTCAGCATTCATAAAATGAAGGCAGTGGTTGTCGGTGCTTTCATTATTCATTACGCTCGGATTATAGCTAATAGTGCTACAACAAGTGGATTGTGGTACCCTGCCCTGATTTTCACTTCATGTGACTAATCAGGAGTAGAGTCCCATAGAAATGAGTAAAGGCTGCGGCCACAAAATTTTATTGTGAAGCATATGGTTCAAAGAGTAGAATCATTTGTTGAGTCTAGAAGTGGAGGTATTGATAGACCCTCTACATCAGCTGCAGGGGCCTCTACATCTTGCTTTGCTTCACTTGAAAATATTATGGAGCAACTTATGATTCAACAAATGGATATAGTTGATATGTAGAATCATATTAGAGAAATTGGAGCAAGAAATGCTTATAATGATGAGTATAAGCAGGGGAGAGTTCAACATTATATAGCTTTTGAGGAAGCTATGGTTAGATATCTTAGGGGTGAATACAATGTGGAATTTCTAACTTGCGCCAGTTTCACTCTTTATGCTGCTATTCATGATGGAGAAGAAGAAGATGATGATGATAAGGAAGGCGATGTGGACTGATATTTTTAGGTGTCTAGTTTAGTTTGTTTTGTTTGTTTGTCTGTTATTTCTTTGATTATGTTGTTATTTGATGTCATTTGAAACAATTGTGATAAAAATTTTCATTTTGTGTTGTGGACCTAAAGTGTAATAATAATAGTAGAATTTTACTTCTTATGCATTTTTAGTATTTTTAATTTTTTTTTTCTGTTTTTAATTTTCAATAAATCCTTTAGGAATAAATTATGTTTGATTTAATGCTTTAAAGCCTGTATGTATTTTTAAGGTCAGTACATGTAGAATAACAGAGACCAGTTTTATACTCACAATTCCTTTACATGTTAGTTTTTATTTTTATATATTTACTGTTTTCTTTCACCAACTACATTCTATACTAAAACATTTTTAAATCACTTAAAAACTTAAGTTTGGTGCAAAGAAAAATTTCTTTAGAAA
>NW_018243138.1:34871-38229 GCF_001263595.1 Phalaenopsis equestris
TTTCTTTTAAAAAGAAGTAAACTAAATTTTATTTGTCCTCAATTAACTATAGTTTTAAAATTATTTAACATGACCTGGGATATTAAGATTTAACTTTGAATAACTATACTTATTTTTATGAATATTATGGTAAATTTAGGTAAAAAGTTTTCAATAATGAAGGTTAATTTTTAAGTTAAAAAGGTTTGGTATGATAAGATAAGACTATGGTTTTCTATTTTAAGTGAAGGAAATTGTATTTTTGAAGTATTAAAAATTTTAGATTATCATGTAAGAAGAAAAGAATGAAGTGCTATGAAAAATCATAAATTAATATGAATGTTATGAAAAATCATAAACTAATATGAATTTATAACGTGAAGAAATGTAAGGAGTTTTGACTTTAAGAAGGGGATAGTGAAGTTCAAAATTATTAAAGGTTATCCAGATATAGTAATCATCACTTGAAAAATAAAAAAAGAAAGGATTGAAAAGATCCTAAAAGAAAAAGAAAAAGAAAAAAAATGAAAAAAAGAAAAAAAAAGTAAAGAAAAGAAAAATGAGTGAGGAGATGCCTAATAAAAAATTGGCTTCACTTGAATCAACTTAAGGAAAAGGTTTTATTACATTTTCTAAATGTGTATTGAAGTATTAGTAGCATTACTAGTAAAGTTTTCATGAAGTTCTTTTTCAAATGATTATTCTAAGTAACCTTAATATGACTTTCGGTGCTATTTTTGGTTGGAGGAGTTGCCCGTAAGAAGCTGTCGGTCACCGGAATCGAAATCACGTAGCCCGCTTCGGAAGGACGTTTTGATTTACATATATATTGAGCGGAAAGACGTTTGATTTACATATATATTGAGTTTAGAAAAATATGGGAAGGACGTTTTGATTTACATATATATTGAGTTTAGAAAAATATATGAGATCAAATTGACCCAATTTTTCATAGTTTAAATGAAAGAGCATTGTACCTCAAATCTTGTATTTATCCCGAAGGATAAACATAAAACAATCACATAAATAGCCTGGAAGATGTGAGGATTTAGGTCGTGACAAACGACAGCCTCGGAATCCTAAGACGAGTTAGGGCTTATATTGTATAGCAGGGCTATACAAAGGCCTAAAAATAAGATGGGGATTTACGTTGCATAAGAAATCAACCTCGAAGTCCTATGGCTTTGTTGCTTAAGTCTAAGGAAGGAAGATTGGTTTAACTAGGGAAGAAAGTTTTTGTTGTTGAAGATGGAACAAAAGTTTAAGTGGCGCCATTGTTTAACTTGGGAAGATTGGTTTAACTAGGGAAGAAAGTTTTTGTTGTTGAAGATGGAACAAAAGTTTAAGTGGCGCCATTGTTTAACTTGGGAAGATTGGTTTAACTAGGGAAGAAAGTTTTTGTTGTTGAAGATGGAACAAAAGTTTAAGTGGCGCCATTGTTTAACTTGGGAAGATTGGTTTAACTAGGGAAGAAAGTTTTTGTTGTTGAAGATGGAACAAAAGTTTAAGTGGCGCCATTGTTTAACTTGGGAAGATTGGTTTAATTTTGAGCTTTCTAGTGTGTCAAGGTATGATGTCAAATCAGGTGGCCCTATGGTTAAAGTTCTTTAAATTTTATGGGGGCATGTTAAAGTTGATTAGAGCGACACTGGTTAGGATCCTACGGTTCCCTCGTTCCGGCACCACTATTTTCTATTGGATTAACTTAGTTAAAATGAACTTACCAAAACTCAACTTAATGAGTTCCATAATTTCATTTAGACATACTTTCATTTAGACTGTGGGAAGCTTCGTTAGCAACCGTAGGTTACTTCTCTGAGGGATTCCCGATCATCTGATAGAGACATCTTAATTTAGTTGTAGTTGGTGTTTTTTGTAATGTTTGTGTTTACATTTTGAGTTGTTTTATATTTGGAATGTTGTGATGGTGATATTTATATTGATTGATTTTAGTTTTAGTTTTGGTTTTGGTTTTGTGGCTATCCTAACAGTTTTATTTTTCATGCAGGGTGACATTATTGTTTAGCATGCAAATTTGCAGGTATAAAAGTACAGTATGAAGGTACAAGAAAGACAATACAAAAAACTGTAAAAGCGTACCTGGCGAGTCTTCTTGTTCCACCACCTGAAACTCAAAAGGCATGTTAAGGCAGTTTATATGAAACGGGGAAGTAAGATTTTGATGACCTACCTAACCCTAGGTCATATCTTGGTGGGTCCTTAGGAGTTTAATTAAGGATGATTTTTGTCAAGCAAAACATATGTCGGCGTTATTTCGAGGTTGGAGGGGAGTTGCCCGTAAGAAGCTGTCAGTCACCGGAATCAAAATCTCGTCGCCCGCTTCGGAAGGATGTTGAAGTATGAAATCAAACTGACCCCATATTTTTCATAGTTTAAAATGACAGAGCACTGTACCTCAAATCTTGTATCTATCCTGAAGGATAAACACAAGACTTGAGGATGAGGCTTGATCAAATAAACTAAGGAAAGTATGACGTCCATTTGGTCTGCGAAACCTTTGTATTTGCCAAAAAGTTCCCTTATTTAATATAAGGAATCAAATAAGGTTTATATTAAGCTGGGTTCAGACATGTTTCCTATAAGGGCAAGTTCCTATAGTTAATTACATCTTAAATGACCAAATTCACCTAAGAAGACTCTCAATAAAAATCTGGAAATATTATCTTTAAGGAGTTTCAAAGGGTAGGACTTTTTAATGAGATCGGACTTAGAGGTGTAAAAGGGGATTGGTTCAAATTTAGAAAATTTTGTTGTAGAGTCCAAAGGAGGAAGAACTAGGGGATTTCATGGATCAAGAGCAGAACCCCGGTGACTTCCTAAGCTATCCTGATGTATGGCTTCATTTCTGAGGAGAAATATTTAGGTGTTTCATCTTGTCAGTTTTATTAATTAGGGCTTACATTCATGTGAAATGATAACACAAATAGCCTGGAAGATATGAGGATTTAGGTCGTGACAAACGACAACCTCAGAATCCTAAGACGAGTGAGAGCTTATATTGTATAGCAGAGCTATACAGAAGGCCTAAATATAAGGTGAGCATTTACGTTGCATAAGCAAGCAACCTCGAAGTCCTATGGCTTTGTTGTTTATATCTAAGGAAGGTAAATTGGTTTAGCTGGGAAGATAGGTTTTGCTGTTGAAGATGGTTGTGCTCCCCACCATGCTAGCTCCAAGCTCCTTGCCGCGACAAGTTTTAGTTTTCTACTGTGTCAAGTTATGATGTCAAATCAAGTGGCCCTATGGTTGAAGTTCTTTAAATTTTATGGGGCATGTTAAAGTTGATTAGAGCGACACCGGTTAGGATCCTATGGTTCCCTCATTCCAGCACCACTATTTTCTATTGGATTCACTTAGT
>NW_018243139.1:0-952 GCF_001263595.1 Phalaenopsis equestris
ATATTCAGCTGGATGGTATTTCTGCGTGAAAAAAATATAAAAATATTAATGCAGTTCGCTCTCTACATCCATTAATAGGCCAACAAGTGTAAAGTTTGCATCACCCATCATACTTTACCTAACCTAATAATACCCTTTGTAGGATATTCTTTTGATATGCTGAGCTTATTAATGCTGCTGAGTGGAAGTGGCAACTTTGATGTATTGAATTGAAAATGATATAAATGTGCAATATATTAAATTGTCGCGTATTCTGGTCTGTTGGTCGACATTTATGATATAAGACCCTTCAGGTCGGGTGGTCAAATCGTCTCTGGAACAGTTGACCTTAAAGGAGTTGGTAATTAAATTGTTAGACATATTAAGGGTGACTGAAATAACCTATGATTATTCCTTTTAAAAAAAATATGTGGTATATAATTGAAAATAAAGTTAAGAAATTTAAGGTTGATGGATTCAAATGCTAATCTTGAATTATAAGAAAAAACTTGTAGATAAATGTGAAATATTTATTGAGGTTGGTTGGAGTAATAAAACGATCAAGATTTTTATTTTATATTGAAAAATAAAATTAAAAAAATAAGTATATAAGTGTGCATGGGGGGATGTACAGTCACTCGAATAGCTGCTTGTTTAATTGCAGACTGATCATTTTAATAATGAAGGGGGGACAAATGCAGGTGGACGAGGGTGGAGTAGAAGTGGAACAAGTAGTTGGGCTAATAACTTGTGCCATTAAAGCTTTTTCTTCCCGATAAATACCATTGTACAACTTAGATCCCTTTTTTTTTTTTTTTTTGGTTTATTTTTTTGGTATAGAAACATGGATTCAAACCATTTTGAACATTAGTTTGAATAGAAGTTAAAACCAAGTTTGTTTCAGGTTTAAACATGAGTTCAAATACGTCTAAAATACATCTTAAATCATATTTGCCATATATATATATATATA
>NW_018243140.1:0-359 GCF_001263595.1 Phalaenopsis equestris
TACAGGAATATTTCATCAGTGTTATTTGTAAAAAAAAAGAAGTGTTATTTGAGTATTATGTGGTGTTATTCGAATAATTTGATGTGTTGTTGGGATATTTCTCCGTGTTACTTGATTTGAGGTTGTGTTATTCGACATATTCTCCGTGTTATTTCAATTTCTACTATGTTGTTCGAATAACACAGCCCAATATTCCAATAACACTTCATTTTTCACAAATAATATTGATAAAATATTTCTATAACACAACAAGATATTCTTATGACACAACGATTATTGCAATACGAAGGTAGCTCTACATTTGTTTAGAGTCTTGACATAATATTTTTTCGCACTTACTGAGCTTCGAAATTCATGCC
>NW_018243141.1:0-665 GCF_001263595.1 Phalaenopsis equestris
ACTTTCAAGTATGAATCGTGCTATCAAGATTAGTATTATTGTAAATTAGATTATAGAGAATATTAATTATTTATCAAAAAAATAGCTGCTGCGCAATTATTTTAAAACTACAGGTAACAAACAGACAGTTCGAGTAGCTTTTGCACAATAATTTCGTGCCACAGCTACGCAGTATCTTTTAAATAAACTACAACTACCCCCACTCTAAATTCAATGAATGTTTAAAAACTATTGTATGACTTCTCGAAAATAAAATAAATTTATAATAACTACAACAAAATCACATTAAATAAAAAAAAGATTCACATACATACCACTCAAATCTTATGTATTTACGTATATATACCACCTGACCTATGCATGAAAAGGTATATTTCAAAAAGTGATATTTTTCATGTAATATGAATGATTTGGATGGCATGCATTTAAAATAAAACGTTCAGACATGCTCAACCCAATCACCAGAAACACCAAAAAAATAAAAGGCTGGAATAACTGAAGAGAAGCAATGAAGAGGCTCACCAAAGTACTACAAAGTCAAATTAGAAAAATAAAATAGAAATTTACATACACAACATACAATTCTTGTGTATTTACATATCCAACACCCATATTTTAATATTTATAACATGTCATAAAGCTACGTAATGTAAACATATACTTCA
>NW_018243142.1:0-935 GCF_001263595.1 Phalaenopsis equestris
TGGGGGTGGATTTTATAGAAAATGGCTATGGAGATTCTTAGCTGGCCAATTGAGAGATTAACCCTACTGCTTAGGTGTCAAGAAGAGGAGCTCTCAGCTCAATTTGGGCTGAGGTGACCTCTTGGCATGGGTTTGGGTTTTAGCCATGTGGGGGCTCACGGTTTTTGGATTTTAGCTTGGGTTAAGGTGACTAACCAAGAGTTGGATCATGGTTAAAACTTATGATGCTCAGTAAAAATGGCACCATAGGGTATGGACATGTGTTATGGCAAGTACCTTGATTTAACCTCTTTATTATCCCTTTAAGAATTTTTTCAAAACTTTACCCATGGGATAAATATGAAGCTTAACCATGGGTGTATGGCTGGCTTTAAACTCAACCCTAGAGTCTAAGATGAGTTAGGGTAAGGCTCATTTGACCATACCAAGCTTAATTAGTTTGGATTTGACCATAAGTCCAAAAAAGGGCATATGGCCAAATCTTATGTTTGGGCTAGGTTAGGCATGTCAATTAGCCCAATTAATTATGGAATTTGGTGTAAGAGACCATGAGGAACAACTTTTACGAAGGGTGAAAGTCATTTTGAAGTCAATTGGTTAATCAATTTGGTGGATTTTTTATTTTTGACCCATTTTAAGCATGTTGGGCTAAGTTTGTGTCGAAATTGGGCTAGCCGTGGGCTAAGGTCAAATTAATTGTTTTTTTTGAGGTAAAATGTCATGATGAACAACTTTTATGAAGGAATAAAATTGTTTTGAAGTTGATTTGGTGGTCAATTTGGATGGGTTTTGATGGGTTTGGATTTAGACCTAAATTAAGCATGTAGGGCTAAACTTGGGTCAAACTTGGGCTAGCTTTGGGCTAAGCTCAAACTAATTGTTGTTTTTGGTGAAAAACACCATGATGAACAACTTTCTTGAAGGATGAAAGTTGT
>NW_018243143.1:0-365 GCF_001263595.1 Phalaenopsis equestris
CGATCCAAACCTTAGCTTTCCAGCTAGGGACTGTTGCGCATGGGTTCTTCACGAAGTCAGCTTGACGCATCGCAGACCCATGTATGTTGTGATCCCTTGGTTTCCCAGAAAAAAATTCCTCTAATACTAATTTGATAGAAAACTCCACAGAAATTATGGCAAAGTAAATTATCTTTCTTCCATAAAATATATAAAACAACTATAATATATAAAGATAAATGCCTACAATGCATGAAATTCCACAACTTTCTTCATCATTTCTTCCAAGACCATGAATCTCCCCTCAAACAGCCCCTCCGTAGACAAGAACCACCCATCCAATTTAGATCTGATTTGACTCACATGTTTCTTCAATTTCTCTTCCA
>NW_018243144.1:0-799 GCF_001263595.1 Phalaenopsis equestris
TTTACAGACGTTATATTAAAGACTTTCCAAAAATTGTCAAGCCTGTGTGTCACCTTTTGGAAAAAGATACAATATTTTATTTTAACAAGGAATGCCTAAATACCTACAATTTATTAAAGAAAAAATTAATTACTGCACCTATTATTGTTTCACCTGATTGGGAAATTCCATTCGAGTTAATGTGTGATGGGAGTGATTATGCTATTGCGACATTATTAGGGAAAAATATGATAAGATTTTTAAAGTTATATATAATGCCAGTAAAACTCTTAATGAAACTTAAGGAAATTATACTACTATTGAGAAGGAATTATTTGTAATAGAGCATGCAATTGATAAATTCAGATCTTATCTAATTGAAGTTAAATGTATTGTGCATACTAATCATTCTGCTATAAGATATCTGATGCTAAAGAAGGATGAAAAATCAAGGTTAATCAGATAGGTCCTTCTGCTGTAGGAGTTTGATTTTGAAGTACTGGATATGAAGGGTTCTAATAATCTAATTGCTAATCATTTATCAAGGCTTGAACAGGAAAATTATAGTGATTTTGATATTAAAATAAATAAAAATTTTCTTGATGAACAACTATATGTTATAATTGAGTGGCATGTTATGTGGTATCCTGATATAGTTAACTATATAATTAGTAATATTTTATCATACGGATTAACATGCCATCAAAGAAGTTCATTCATGATACAAGATTAAACTTCTAGGATGACCCTTATTTATATAAAAAATGTAAGGATCAAGTTATCCAAAGATGTGCATCATTTGAAGAAACCAAAGAAATTA
>NW_018243145.1:0-856 GCF_001263595.1 Phalaenopsis equestris
TAATGCCTCACCAAGTGGTTTGAATGGTTTTCAAAAAGGATAAATAGTAATGGCTTATCTAATAATGACAAGCTCGCTATAAGAAATGATCCCTGGTTTGACACAACTAAACCCGCCTAATGAACCAGTCGAGAGATGAGGACTGCAACCCCTACAAAGTGGTGCAACAAATGATTTAGGATAGAAACACAGAGTCATACACCTATGAAGGTTAAAACATAAGTTGCTTGACAAAAGTGCCAAACTTGAATAGATAGCATGCAGAACCATGCTCATTACACTACGATCACATTTATGGGAGAGAAAAAAATGTCAAATTGATCTCACTGCGATAATGCCAAGTGTTGTAGCTCTAAGTGTAGAACACATTATCATGCTTGGCCAAGCAGAGGTTCATGGCATAAGGCTGCGATACTAGATATCGGTGCCACACCTTTGGACCAGACATATATGAGGTATGGTGCCACAGTGCTAGAATTAGTGTTGCGACTTTCAGCTAGAAAGTTAGGGTCTGGCGCTACAGTGCCAAAAGGTAGGGACATGGTTCTAGGTCAAACAAAAATAAGATGGCACTGCATCATCACTGAGGCAATTTCATGGCACTATCAATGAGCCATATGACGCTACACCACCTAAGCAAGGTGTTGTAGAGCAAGCTCAAAATTGGGTATGGTGCCACTACGCCTAAAGGACATTGCCATAGTTCTAGGGTGAAAGAAAAGAGGAAAAGCACTTTGATGCTTAAGAAAAATATAGGGAAGCTAAAAAGGAACATAACCTAGCAGTTTTCTCTAATAACAACCTATTTTAAATCTCTAACATCACCCTAAGGGCTTTAAAAAGAGATAAAATAAAG
>NW_018243146.1:0-1110 GCF_001263595.1 Phalaenopsis equestris
CTGTGCGCGAGGGTTTCGAGCGGGAACGAGGGTAGAAGAAGATCGCGAAGCGGGTTCTTAATTAGTTAATTTAATATAATGCAAGTTAAATATAATTCATTAGTTCATTATAAATGAGCACATTTCTTAAACAGATTTAATTTAATTAATTTGTGCATAATTTATTTAAACTTAATAGATAATTATTTTATAGTTAATTATTGAAAAACAAATAATTATCAAGATTTTATTAGTGAAGCTAAAATTAGGTAATAACTAATCAAATTAGTAAATGATTAATAAGAAACTAAAAAAAGTTTATTAAATTATATATTAGTTTAATCTTTTTTAATAACTAATAATAAAAAAAGTTTAATATTTTTTAATATATATATTTTTTTTTTATTAAAAGAGCATGCGACAGACAATAATTGAAATTCTGATATAATATTTTCTCCTATTTATCACATTTAAGAAATTTACTACATCATGATCATACATCATGATCATCAGGAACGACTCCATCATCATTGCCCACTACAAAGGTTTGATAGATCTGAATTTTTATTGGATTTAACAATTCATTAATTGACCAAATTCATAGTTAAATTTTATAAATCTTATTTTTAACCCAAAACAAGTGACAATTTGAGAGAATGAGGTTCAGAGTTGGTGGTATTTGTTTGCTTTTGAATTGATTTCATATATATATATATATATATACACTACATTTTTATATTTACATCACCCATGTCTTTCATATCACACAAAAATCTCACCTTTTTTAACTTCTAAGATGTAAAAAACATCTTTTTCATGGCCTGAGGTGACATCTATGTAAAAAATTGAAGATCCCAACCCAATTCATTAACTCAACAAATAAATTGCAAATAAAATTGCAACATTTACTGTATCAAAATAAGGCACCAAAACATTCAAATTACATCAAATTAACAAATAAAAAACTGCATCCAACGAACAAAACATGAATCAAAACCTCATCTGTAACTATAAATATTTCATAAACAGAATCAAAATGCTTTTACTGTTACAAAAATCCACTGCGCAGCCATTGATGGTGGAGAAGGTGATATAAATGGAGCTCATAGGAAGAATTTTACTGCAAGGGAA
>NW_018243147.1:0-658 GCF_001263595.1 Phalaenopsis equestris
TTTCTAAGATTTTGGAATGATATAACCAAACAATTTGAACATTGAAACTCTTGCAAAATTTATTTGTTACTATTTATTATTTATTAATTCTAATTCTCATACAACTTGATTTTAGTTTATGAGGATTTTTTTTAATTTTTTAATTTTTTTAGTTTTTTAAATTATATATATTCTAGAGTAATTAACACTTATTTAATAATGTGAATCCAATTAAATACCACTACGATTAAAAATTAAAATTAAATTACAAAATAAATTTATTATAGTAAATACCCCATAAGTATATTAATGTTTATAATATTAATTTAAATGGTTAAATTTATTTAATTTATATCATTTTTAAAATATTTCTTTAGAGAGTTTTGCATCCACTTGATAGATTACTGGACCAACAAAGAGTCGGTTGCTTCAAAATCATAAGGAGTAATCAACACTTCAATGCGCCAATGATTTTCAACAAATAGAGGGTGCACTAAAACGATGATGATGACATTAATTTTTAGTGTCGCGAGTGTAGTATGTTCGTTTGAGCATTATGAAATATTGTTAGACGCACGTATTGATTCTCGTAGTGCAAGACATTCATACTAGACCATTTGACACATGTTTAGGGGCACACTGTTAGTGTGAATCCCGGTCGGAACATCGATTTTTGCAG